>NC_050514.1:29110777-29180632 GCF_002922805.2 Oryzias melastigma | reverse complement strand
ATTGTTTATATTTTGAAGCCCAATGAGGCAAATCTCTTTGTGATTTTGGGCTATATAAATAAAATTGAATTGAATTGAATTGAAAAAAACAGTGGAATGTTCCTTTAATGCTCTCACGAATCGGAAGCTGTGAATCAGACGCTAACTTCAGCGTCGTAAAGTAAGACGCTAACTTCAGCGTCGTAAAGTAAGACGCTGAACTACACTTGCTCATAAACAATTAACTAAATATCATCTTTTCAACATTTTAGATCGATACAGGTGTCCAAAATAATATATCATGATATGCGTGTGTGAACGTGGTTTAAAGGTCACAAAGTGAACTCACCTCATTTATATTAACCAACTTGAGTGTGAAATTTACATTTACAATTTACAAGTTTGACAAAAGAATCCCTATATCAGCAATACCCCACTCTCACATCACAATGAATAAAAATAAAAAGTGTCTTTTGGCAGAAGTCCATGGAGTCCACATCGGGCAGTCTTCATCTGGTCTGAATGGATACTTCATACCGGGCTATGAGGAGCAGCAAAGACAGCATTAATGTCCTCTTTAAGAGATTATTCAGAGAGTCAGCAGAATGAGAGCAGAGACACTACACAGAAGACTGAATTCATACAGGAACACATGCTAACATGATAGAGTGTGTTTCAGCAAGTGCTGTACTTCAGACAGAACATTAAAAAGGACACATTACATGACAGGAACACGATTATTACAGCTTCGGGACATTGAGTCTTCCATTTTTTTCTAAAATTATTTATTATGTAAAAATGGTTGGAAAGAGCGGATTTTAATCAGCGTCTTTTCAGTATTTCTGTATTATACGGAAAGAAGAGAGCAGAGTTAAACAATTAAACCATAAAGGCCGTCCCAGAACAGCCTTTAAGCGTTTAACCCAATCTGAATGTGGAGCTGTACTAAACTCATAAATAATGCAGAATGTGTAAAGCAGATGCATTACTTTGAGCTCTTTTGTTCAGAGTCCCTGTTTAATGAATAGGCTTTGCTAAGAGACATTACCTGAAAGCAAAGCCTTCCCCGATGTCTTCCCTCCCCGGTGCATTAGTTGACCGGAGCTGTTGTGTTGGGAAGGCAGAGGCTCTGGCCTGCATCTGACAGCGTAATGTTCATTCCCACTAAATTGTGTTTGAATTGCTCCCATGGGAGACATGAGCACGACAATGGTTTGTGGGTTAGGAGTACTTGTTCATACACAACATTCTAAGTCTGTTTGCCCTTTTGCTGTGAATGAGGAATTAATTATTCATCCGCCAATGGCAAATACAGACTGTGAAGGAGAGAGGAGGAGGTGTTTTTGTACACAATGGATGGCAAAATCTCTTTCAGGTGTCATTACAGCCAAAAGTAAGTCAAAAGGATAAATAGGAATGGTGGAAATTATTCTGGATGGAAACGTCCTTGTGGTTCTGATTCAAGGAGCCATTTCAAATTCACTCAGAGAAATTAGAATGATCAATTTAAAACATTCCTGTCGTCATTTACTTCTCGTCAGGGAAAAGTATCAGTGTCACATCATTCCCCTTGTCACATATTGGTTGTTTACCAGATAATTTATGTCAACTGAAATCCAAACCACTAAAGGACCATTACGGTTTTTATGCTCTCATTTTATTTTGGGAACTCATCCCGTTCCTGCTCATCCTTTTCTCTGTCTATACTACCGGTAGTATTTCCCAGATTCCACTTTATCTATTCCACAATGCTTTATCTAGTACATAACATTTTTTTAGATAAACATTAAAACAATTTAGATCCAGATTTCTGAGGATTCCTGTGCTAAAGGCAGCAATGATATGCCATTACATTCCTTTTATATTACTTTACTGTTACATGATCAATGCATTTTTATCTATAACTCCTGGTTCACACTGCACGTGGAAGTGCCGCAAAGCTTTTCCTTTCATTTGGCGCCTTTGTTAGCCTATAGTTCACACCAGACACAAAGCGCCATGATTCTCCGTGGCCAGCTTGCACAGTGCAGTGATTGTTTTGCTGTCTGGTCTACTCTTTGCACGAGCCGCGAACGAGCCACGTCAATCCTGGCAGAAAGTTACACCAAGACACACGATAAACTCTGGTCAATTTTCAAAATATAACCAAGTTTTCACAACAAAATATTGCTATTGACAAATGCGATCCTAATTTTGAATCTAAACAGACTGCAGAGATGAAAATACAGTATTTCCCTTTTATTCGCAGGGTTAGAGACCAGAGACCTCCACGAAAATGCTGAATCCGCCATATATGAAGAACCCCCAGTCTCCATCTCACCCCCAGTGGCTGAAGAATGACTGTTACCGATCCATACTCATCAAAAACACTTCTGATCATGTGTTGTAAACATTTATTAAAGAACATTGAGTTTTTTTTTGTTTTTTTTTTTTGTATCCAGAACAATAAACTGCAAACTTTCATGAGGACTGTTACTCTGTCTCTCTGTGCCTTAAAAAAAAAGAGCGCACGTCCTCCTTATATAATCAAATAATCAAATAAATGCGAGATGGCATCTCTATCCAGAATTTTCTGGTTTTATCCATAGTCTGGATGATAATTATCCTCCGTGATTATCAGGATATTCTTGAGCTGCTTCTGAGTCAGCTGATGCCATTTCTCCATGCAGGCTCACTGTGGGGGTGTGCGCGTAGCGGACGGGCTGCGTGCTCTTCAACTGCACTTCTCTCTTAGGAAATTCCCGCGGCTCCCGCAGCACTTTCGGGAGCAAAGGTTTTATAGAAGCATCTTGAATTATCAAGATGCTTGAGTTTTTGTGACGTACTGGAGGAGTCACGTGACTGAAAAAACGAAGATCAATGTAATGGACTACGGAGCAGGGTGTGTGGTTTTGGATGTCTAAAAACACAATCAAGGCAGAAAGCAGTTGGTGATAAGTCAAGATGGAGGTTGTCAAATCAATTTTACAAGCTTTAAATAACCACAACTGAGCAGAGGCGCCAGTTGACCGTCGCGAAGAAATATGCGTCTGGTGTGAACTGGAGGTGAAGTGGATTCCACGCACACTCCACTTCATGGCGCTTCCGCGTGCGTTGCGTTGTGAACCCAGCGCAACACTTGTGGGTATTTTGATTGCTTGCCTTTTAATTGTATGTTTATTTTAGATCCTTCTTATTTATATTTTTATTTGTTGTTGTTTGGATAGACAATTTTACCATGTGTCAGATACAACAGATGAAAAATAGTCACTGGGCTGCGGTATTTCTATTTGTACTGATGCTTCTAACGTGCACACTCCCTGAAAAGAAATTAAAACAAATAAATAATTAAAATAAGAGGAACATACCTGGACTGGTCAGCTTAATAATTAAAATACAATATTTAATGATTTAAAAGATTTTTAGCATTTCAAAACAAGGAAAAAAATTTCATTCGTTTTTTAAATTTGATAGAAATGACCACACTGGTTTTGTATTATGCCTTCCCTTTCCTCAAACTACTCAAATTCAGGGAGCAACTGAAGCAGTAAATACACATCGGAAGCATAATTTAGGGATATAATCACGAAAAACCATGTTAACAAAAATAAAGTACTACAGTTAAAGCAAATTAACGAAGAACTTCTGCAAGCTGCAGTGAATCACAGAGTGCTTTTGCAGATGAAACACAAATGTAGAAAAGAAATAGGGAATATAGAAAAGAAAACCCAATCATATTGTTATCCAGGAGAGGCATAAATCTAAACTCTGCACATATTTATTGACACTTTCTTGGTACAAAGCACTCTCAATAATAGCTAGGAAAACTTATCAGAAAATAAGAGGTTATATGAAGTAAGATATAATATTAGATATCTTCTCTTTCATTGTGCATGTTAAAACGCTAATCAAGGATAACTTTGCTCTGTCTTTGTAACTGATTCTGTCAATCTTCTGTTTAAAAGAAGACATTCTTGATATTCTGTTTAATATATACACTTGTTAAGTTTCTTTTAATGTATTATTCAGTAATGTAAGACATTGTAAATAAAGAAACGAAACTGCTTATAGATTGAATTATTAATGATCATGTAGGAAAACAAAATCATTTCCTTCTCCAATAACTCTGCCCTACTTATTTAAAGACTGAGAGATGCACCAGATTCAGAGAACTGTGAATGGACACGGTAAAGGAGTGGAGACACATGACGAGAGACACAACAAGGCCCTGAGGGCGTGCAAGAGCCACGGACAACCTTCACAAAAAAATGCCAAACCAATGACTAGTGTTAAAGTCAAATTAGCTGTCACACACCTAGATGTGTAAAATTTGCTCTCCTCATTTGATCCATCCTCTAGAGCAGGAGTCCCCAAACTATGGCCCACGGGCCGATCAGACCCTCCTCCACATTCAACTCGACCTGCCATAGACTATCAGAGACGCATATATCTTTTTTCCTCAATGTGACCGATTGAGATCCAAATAGAACGTGACTTTTTTTCCACCCTTCTGCAGTCAGAACTATGACGGGAGAGGATAGACTATTCATTGATTGAATTTTTAGTATTTAGTGAGGATTACAGAAATTAGTTATTTTAAATTTGTCAATTGAGGTACAGTTAGTGTTAAAAAAAAAAAAAAAATTTTTTGCACAACAATACTATAACATCCAAATATAACACACTGGATCAACAGAGAAGTTTAAAGGGAGAGAAAGAACAGGTTGGTCTGACTTACAAGCACAAAATCCTATTGTTCAATACATGAGTTGTTCATGATTTTTCCTGTTTCACCTTTTAAGCGCTCCTCAAACGCGTCAATGTGGGCAAAAGGCATGACAGAGTGAATGCATGCAGTATTAGCTGGTAAATTAATTTCTTTAGTGACTACTGACATGAAAACAATTAATCTGACAATTGACCAATGTTTGATCAACGCCCATCATTCAAAAACATCAATCTGTTAAGCATCGTGACCTGTAATATTGACTCGGGCTCTCAGAGTGAGACGTCATATTATGATTCCAGGTGTCATTATAGCAGGTGAACAGATTTGTTTTACTTTGTAGGAGAAATGAGTAATGTCATCATCCTTGGAGTCATAGGGTTTTGGCAACTTACTGTATACTTTTTTCTGGATCAGGACCAAAAGTACGTTCAATTTGCATGTGAAGAATCTAAATGAGGATGTGACTCTTCCTTTTAAATAAGCAATGTTAGCCCCTTCATTCCTTCACTGGCAACAGAAAAATAAAACATGATTTTTATACGACTCTGTGGTGGCCTCTGCCTTTATGTACGCTGTTGTCTGCTGGGGAGCGCAGCAGCAACCGGGACAAGAAGAAACTGGACAAGTTGGTCAAAGAGGGCCAGCTATGTCCTGGGCTGCTCACTGGAGTCTGTAGAGAAAAAATAAATCCATCCGATTTGTAAGTACATCTTCAGCTTCTTCACTTGCTACAACTCCCATCAGCCACCGCGTCAGACTTCTCCACGCACAGCTGTTTGTCATCCTCATCATCAGGATCACCAGCATTTATACCCACTCCAGCCCTACCTTCTGTGTGAAGTTCAATTCAATTCAATATTGGCCCCTGGAGGTTGCAAGACTTATAAAAAGACCTTTAAACTGCAAATACTTAGAAAAACAATGGACCACCACTGATCCCAACAGACCTATAGTAATATTATGACCTATTTGTTGGAAGGTTATGACCTTTTGCAGTGGTACTCACAGATCTATACCTAGAAAACAAGATATCATTTTCTTTCATAAAATAGGCAGACCAGAAAACAAAACTTGGAATGATGGCATTCATCAAGGCTTTTCTCACCATTTTACTCATGGCGTTCTTGCCTGGAACTGCTTTAGTCCATCTCATCCACAATCAAACAGTATGTTTTAACCTCTGCTAGTGTGAGTTTGTAGTTAATGATTAATTATGTCTGTCAAAAAAAAAAAGAAACAGCCACAGCGTAGGACAGACAGTGTTGACTTCGTTGATGTTTTCATATCAGGTCTGCAGCTCCTGTGCTCCCTGAGCATCACTTAGTTCCAGCAGCTCGTGTTTTCTCTGAAAGGAAGCAATGAGCCATCAATGACCCTTCCAGGAACACCGTGGACAAAAAGAACTGTTTGCAAAGGGAGCATGGGTGGCAAGATATCAGATGTAGAATCTCCCAGAGAAAAGGGATGAGAGAAGGGAGAAAGGACACATCAGAGAAAAGCGGGGTTAAGAAGAAGTTACACAGCGAGATACAGGAGGGTACTATAAATATAAACTCGCCGCCAGCATCGTGGACAACCTCCACCTAGGTTGGTGTCGTTTCCATAGCAGTAAGTGCCATTTATCTAATGTATTGGCCTATTACAACCTCTCCTTTATGGGTTCCTGATGAGGGATCCCCTGCAGTCTCACAGCAGGCCTACTGACACACAATTGATTGGGGAGTCATTCTATTTCTGCCAGCAGACCCTCACTCATGCTTGTGCCTCTTGTTCTTCCTTTATCTGCCCCCCTCCCTGCATCATCCTCTCTGGTTCACTCAGTCACTCCTGCCCTTTTTTTTCTGCCTCCTTCCGTTCATTCTCTCAGGATTGTCTACAGGCGCATTGTCGTTGCTCTCATAAAAATCAATATCATTCTAATTCAAACAGATATCAAAAGGCACCGGGCCAGCAAAGCATTTCTCTGTGGACTTCTCATAAGCTCATGTTTTTCCACACCATTTATTTTTTGCTCTTTGATCCCCTTCAATCCCCTCTTTAGAGGACTCCTCTGAGTTTCACTTGACCGGCACATCTGAGCTCAGTTTAGATGTTACATTTGACAAGTTTGGTGGAGTGGCACAGAGAATCCATGAGCAGCCTTTTTCTGAGATATTAGTCTCTGTGATAAGTACCCCAGATATTGGCACACAAAAGCACTTCAGCAAAGACTCGGGGAGAGGCACACATTAAATGTAATTTTAATCTTTCATAAGATAAGCCAAGAATAAAACAAGTAATTATGTATTCTCTGAAGCCCAATTTCTTAAGAATAGTGCAGGGGGATGGGGCGTATAATGTTGGGGGTAGATAAAGCACTCATGTTTATTCCATTTTAAGCCTGTATCACTCACTTTCCTAATATAATTATTGCAAATTACCAATCTCCCCCACGACCCTCGGGTTTTATCAAACCACTAATGTCCTTCCACACTCTTCTTAAAAAAAAACTCACATCAGCATGTTCCGCCTAATCATGCAGTCGTTTGTGCAGCCGAAATGCAGTCCGGTTGTACGCGGAGATGCTCGCGGTGCTCTTAGAGTTCAATGATAATGTGATTTGATCGAAGCAACACCAACGCAGACGTTTTGTGGTTAGACAATTCACTCCATTTGACTTGTCGTTGGTTTACCAGAAACATTTTGGGGAATGCACTTAGCTGGAACTCTGTAATGGGCAAACAAAGCAAAAGGCCCTCTTTAGTATTTATTCTCCTGCTGGAGGCCAAACATTTTATCTCAAAAAAGCATTACTGTTAAAAGAAAAAAAATAGTAATAGTGAGTTTTACTTGTTTCCTCTTTCTTCAGTTTCTAGATGATCATCTTTTCCGAACTAAGGCACCAAATTTAATATAAAGTGTTAATTTTCACTAAAAGATGGCTCAGAGTTAACTAAAAAGAGCAGATTTGATGTCCTCGGTCAGTCAAATGTGATTTATTTGATGGAAGGTGTGTGTGTTGAGGCTGTGCTCCCTATCCCTCAGAGTTTTCGTACATGAAGAGAGCTGTAGCCAGTCACAGCAGAGAGAAAGTAAGCTTTAAAGGACAGTTCACTCAGGAGAGACTGCTGATTTAAAGTGTCACTGATAAAGGAAGATTAGGTTTTGGCACTGACTCCATTTGGGGATGATGAGCAGTTTGTTCTCTGTGGCTGTTCGGCCGGTCTGACTGATGCAGACTGTCGAATCTGCTGCTGGGATGGGAGATGGCTTCTCTGATTGTTTAGCGGTTGACTTTTTCTTGAAAACACAAAATTATGAAGATCTTTCAAAAAAACTAATTTTTTTCAAGATATTTCATTGAAAAAAGTTTTTGTTTTTATTGGAAAATTTAGACCAGGGATCTCAGACTTCAGGCCTCGAGGGCCGGCATTCTTCTAGCTTTGAGGAAATTCTCCCTTATCTGCTGCTAATTACCTGGGTCAGTATTCTCAGTAAGGAGCTTTAATGGTGGGATATTTGGAAAACATGTAGGACATCGGTCCTCGAGGCCTGTGATTTAGACCAATAGCTCAGAGGATAGGCTGTAAAGTCTCCATTCTTTGTGTAACATTTTTAAACGCTCAAGTTTTTTTTTAAGTTTCTGACTAAATATAAAGTTATAATAAAGCACTTTTTATTGTCAAAAGTTGTGACTTCTGCCACAGCTGCCTGCTTTGATTGTAGTTTTAGAAAAAGCATGGGCCGCAATCTCCTTTCTGATGCCTCCACATGTAGACGACAAGATCCAAGAACATTTTTATTTTTCCTCCCCTGAACTGGCATCTGCCTCAAAAATCTGGATTGCTTCAATATTACCCGGCATTTTTGTTGCGTTGGGGGTGTGAGGGACTATCAGTTAGCAGGAGAGCATGTGAATAAATGTGTGATCAGGCATTGTTGACCCACAACTCAAGAGGTAAAAAAAAATACTCAAATTTACTTTTAACCCTGTGTAACCATTTCTATCATATGTTATCATGCATTTCTGAGTCACCTATCTTTGTAAACTGATCCAAAGTTTTGGGTGCAAATTTTTGTCTGCCCTGTAGTTAATTATCATTCCACTAGGGGCAGTAGAAGGCCTTTTCCTGCTCATTACAAACTGGCTGCGTCAATGAAGTCTCAAAAGCAATTTTGAGGGGGAAACTTTTGCTAATTTTCTAGACTTTATGGTGGTAATAACTCATCTATTGCTTTTCTTTTTTTTAAATGACTACTGCTGTATTGAAAAAAGCAAAATTTGTTCAAAGTTAATTCAAAGTTGGAGATGTGTTCCCGACTGAAACACACTTGATTTGTATCTACACTCCTGCACCAAAGGGCTAGTTCAGAGAAACAAAGTTATTTTCAGTTACAAAATGAAAAAAGACAAATCTACAACTATTCACTAAGTTTAAGTGTATAATATTTTTTTTGTTTGTTTTTGAAGTGCAGAAAAAAATAGTTTTGATCTGTTGATAGAAAACAAGTCAAACCCAACAGATTCATGTCTTAATCTGTGTTTTCATTGTCAATCGTACAGCGACTCTTAAAAGCATCAGCAGGAAGTTGGCTTTTTACACAGCATCTAGAAACAAATTAGTTTTCAAAATAAAGCTGCCTAGCAGGCCCTCTTTTGCACTGAACAATGACACATTTTGATTAAAACAAACGTTGCTGTGAGGCTCTAGTTGCACTGTACATCATAGCAGAGAAGGAGCTTTGGGGTAATTGAGTTAAATCTCAGTGTCTCAGAGCATCACTGCAAACAGCAGGAGTTTTAAACACACCCCAAGTGATTTGTTCTAAATTGGTGCAAATGCAATCTAATCTAATGCACAAATTCCTCTAATAAGCATTCTGTGGTAAAGGGTTAAATAAGAGGTGAAGGAGCATTTATTCAAGAGAAAACAAGTAATTAATCATCCACTTCCCTGCAGGGTCCCAAATCTGCTCGAACTGCAGGGAAAAAAGGGACAATTACTTGATTTTTCCATTTCTGGGAAATTACACAAAATGAATTTTCATAGACAAGTTCCACTCAAGCAATCAGCCTTCGCCTGTGTTTTCCACCTCATGAGGCAGATCGCAAAGGTGTTGGATTTGTTTTTATCCATCAGTCAATTTTCTTGACTTTGTGTTGCTTTTATAAACTGTATAAAGTGTTGTTTGCGCTCTTCAATTTAGGTTGTTAAACAGACTGATTTTTAAATAAATTGTCTTTTTTTATGAACATTCAGGTAAAAAAAAAAAAAAACACACATCAGAACACATGAAGAAACAGGCCTGTTCCCCTTCCGGGGAGAGTCATAGTGCAAAAACAGATGTATATTTAGAAGAATATGTAAAAATGTGTTGAAAACGATCATATTTGATTGTGAAAGGGATGTAAATATAGAATATTCCAGTAGTTCAGCCAAGCTCTAAGCACAAACACACTGCTTTCATCAGAAAAATCCGCAATTTTCTCTCAGTAAAATCTAAATTTAGTTTTTATTCTAGGTCTAAATGTTTCTGAAACACAATTCATGTGAGAGCAGAGGCACTTTAATCCAAAAAGTTTAGAAACGCACCACTTATAAAAAAAACAAATATGAACCAGAGAATTAACTATTTTAATTTGAAATTTCAACAAGAATAGATAACCAACAACAAAAAAGTAGATGGAGAATTGAGACTGACAGTTTTATGGTGCATTCTGAAGGTACTTTAATGTAATAAAATCAATAACCTGTTAAATAAAGAGTGCAGTGTGTAGTAATAAGACTGCTAAATTGCTTTAATTTTATAAAGATAGGAACAAAAAAAAAAAAAAAAAACAGATTAACATTGATTAAGAAAACAAGAATCCAGATAAAAATGAGACTTTCAGGTTACCAACTCATAAAAAGAAGGGATAAGTTATCTAATTGAGCATTGATCATTTTGGGAACTAGGGGATGAATGAAAACTCGAAGGTTTGTCATGATCTTGATTATTTTTGCCTTGATTATCTAAAGGTGGACACAAATTATGTATTTATATTCAAATGCAGAATAGATAAATATAAAGATGCACTTTTTAGGTAAAAAAAAAATCCTGCGTATTACTTTTTTTTCTAAACATTTGCCATGTGTATTTAGAGGGCAGCTTTGAATAAGTTCAATCAGAAAAAAATGGCATCAATCTCCACCTGACTAAACCATGCTTGGCAGTGACAACTCGTGTTGTGTTTGTGTGCATGATAAATGCTCCAACATGGCTGTGATAACAGTTATTACATTATTGGAACTTTTTGCAAAACTGTTTAATTCCAGCCGTGATGGAAGGTTTTCCAAAATGATTGGCCCATTTTAAGCTTCTTAATCAGATTGAAGGCCAGAGTTTATTAAAATAGATTTTTTTCTGAAGCATTTTAGAGGCTGATTTAATGGTATCTGGATCTACAGTGGGGCAAAACAGTATTTGGCAGTCACTGATTCTGCAAGTTGTCCCACTTAAAAAGATGAGAAGTCTATAATATTTATCATAGATTCACTTCAACTGAGACAGAATGTATACAAAAGATTAAGTTCTTAAAAATGCAGTGGCAGGTCTGTTAGGAACAGAATTGTTGCTTGTCTGTGCAAAATACTTAACTTTCTGCTCCAACTTACAAATTCTTTAGAAAACTCAGTGTGAGTTCCTGGATTCCTATTTTATATGGTAACAGAAATGGCGTGTACTTGTATGAAGCTTTTCTACCTTCCTTGAAGGCTCATAGTGCTTTATAGACACAGTCCTATTCACACATGGAGGGCGGATGGACTGCCGAACACTGGCGCCAACCTATAACCACTTGAGTCAGTGTCTTGCCCAAGGACACTTCAATACATGGGCGGGAAAAGCAAGAATCGAACCTGCAATCTTCTGATCAGAGGTTGACTACCTTTGTACCACAGCCCTTTTTACAGTCTCCCAGTTTAAGTTTTTCTATGCTGAACATTACAGACCTCTCTCATCTTTTTAAGGCAGACAATGTAAAGAATTAGTCACTGATAAATGTATCTAACAAATTCATCACTAATGAACCAAGTGGAGGACCCAAAAAGGACCAGGTCTCATGTGACCCCTATTTACATCCAGAGGTCAATGTAGACACTGTGGAGGACTATAAGTACCCAGGAGTTTACTGTGACAACCAACTGGTCTAGGGTAGGAACACTGATGTTCTCCCCCCAAAAAATTTAGAGCTGGCTCCTGCAGGAGGTGCAGGTCATTTAATATCTGTCAAACAATGATGAGAATGTTTTATGAGTCTGTGGTCTCTAGTGCCATCTTTGTTGTTGTGATGTGCTGACCTCTCTGACTTTATCTCCAAAACCTCTAACATGTGCTGTCCCTCTGATGTATTCCTTCCCGATCCTAAACATTCCTGGTCACTCCCGAAGAGAACTTCATCTCTGCTACCTCCAGCTCTGCTTCCTGTCCTCTCCTCAGTACCACTGACTATGTCCGAATTCCTTCACTACTCACTATACAGTGCGTTTGCTATTTTGTGACGCTGTCCAAATCTACAAGTCCAAAATCGAGTGCTCTACAAACTTCCCAGAAGTCTTTTCTTCCTTTCTTTTCAGCTGAATCTCTTCTATCACACCTGACACTTTGCTTCAGCTATTCCAACCTGCCTGCACTCACTTCTTCAAAGGGAATCATGAAAGAGAAATTAATAATTGTGGTTTGAGCCTGAGCGGAATAATGTAGTGCTTTGGTTAGTGTTTGGTCAGTGTAGTGGTTTGGGGATGTGTAAGGTACAAAGGCACAGGAAACGTGGTCAAAATTGATGGCAAGATGAATTCAGCACATTATCTGAAGAAACTTGCATCCTTCAGCTTGGAGGCTGTGATTGAGACGCACTTGGACATTTCAACACAACGATCTGAAACACAAGTTCAGGTCCTCTTGTCATTGGTTACAACAGAATAAGGTGAAGGTTCTGGAGTGACCGTCTAAGTTTCCTGACCTCAGTATTATTAAACCAGTCTAGAGAGATCTCAAACACTCAGGTCAAGCAAGACAACCCAAGAATTTAAAGAAACTTGAAGTTTTCTGGCTAGAAGAATGGGTTGATTTACCATTAGAGAGAATAAAGAATCTCATCCACAACAACCACAAAAGACTTCAAGATGTTATTAATGCAAACGGAGACAACACAAGGTACAGGGAACTGGAGCATGGAAACTTTCCAAGAGGGTCAAATGGGAAGTTTCTGTTGTCATTAGGATTTAAAAATGGTAAACAAAGATTTTGACTATTAATAGCTTTACCCAACCCATAAGTGAAAAAAAAGTTTTGTTTTATTATTCATAATCTATGGAGCCCCTAAAGGGATTTTGACGAAAATAAACAAAATTGAAGTTAAAAAAAAGATTTTTTTTTTTTTAATTGAAGCAAAAAAGTTATCTGGTTAGTAACTGGTGCACACTAGTTACTAAATAAAAATACACTTTTTTTCTAAAAATTAATGTAAAAAAATTATTGTTAGTAAGTGGTGCGTACCAGACACTGGAAAAAAAAATTGTTACTATCCAGTGCCCTCCAGTTACAAACCAATTTTTTTTACATACATATTTGGAAAAAAAAATGTTTTTGTTAGTAACTGGTGAGCACCACATAGTAACTGAAAAAAAAACATTTTTTTGGGATATTATCTTGTGCACACCAGTTACTAAGCACATTTTTTTTTTACATTAATTTTTTGAAAAAGAAAACAACATAGTTTTGTTTGTAACTGGTGCACACCATATAATAACTGAAAAAAAAAAAACTTTTTTTTGTTATTATGTGGTGCGCACCAGTTACTAACCAGAATTTTTTTACATCAATTTTTAGAACAAAAACTTCAAAAATAAATAACTGTTTTTTTTTTTGTTTTTTTTTTTAAATATTGAATGAAAAAAAATTGTCTGGTTAATATCTGGGACAAACCAGGTAGTAACTGGTGCGAACCGAATGGGAACCGGATTTTTTTTTTTTTTTTTTAACTTCATTTTTTTTTCTTTTTACTTTAATGTCCCTAAAGGGGCTCCATATTATTCTATGAAAACTGAGTAAGAAATTTCTTCCAGGGTTTGTAAACTTTTGAGCACAACTGTAGGTCATATACCAATTTTTGTCTATATTGCATAAAGTCAGTTACTGTCAAAATATAATTGACACGTGTTTGCAAATCACTTAAATTTGCATCAACAAGACGATGGGAAAGATTAATTAACAGCTTTTATTAGCCATGCCAATTTTTTAGCTACTCCTATTAATAGGAGTAATTACTGAGTGGCTATGGCTCAGGAAGAAGAATGCACTTTATTGATTATATGCACAATAGCTATTGATCAGCAATAAAAAGACTCACTAGTATGGTTATATGCTCAGACATTTAAGGTTCTTATGAAGTAATGATCTTTTTTTTAATCTCTTCATCATATTTTGGTGTTAAAAATGCGCCTCAGTCTGTTAATTAATTTCAGATTAGGCATTGATCAGCAAGGAAATGAATGAAAGGTGACATAATTCAGTTTGCCCATCTTTCCATCATCACTTTCCCTGTGGATCTTTGACAAAGAAGCCCAGCTTCCTCCCAAATCAATACCGCCATCATGCTGTTCTTCATTTTCTGTGGGTAATTCCAGTGTTATTTCAGTCTGCTGTGTTTTCCATTAATGTGGCGGCTATTGATCTATAGGTTATGCTATTTCCATTCTCTGTCTGTTTTGCAGTGATTCGAGTAAACAAGGAGTCAAATAAATATGATCATGTAAATATCCTGATCATCGCTTCTCCGTGAAACCATCTTAAAAATCTCATGGCGGGTCAGCATGAGAGCGGAGCAGAAACGCCTCCGTTTTCTTTGTCATCTGATTTGTTTTAGATTAGGAGGTACATGCAATTATCAGCCATTGCAGTCAAACCATCTGTTTGGCTTCACGGAGAGTAAACAGAACAGTTCTGACCCATTTAACAAGGTCACTCTGACTGCTGATCCTTTGGGTTTGGGGAGTTTTTGGATTTGGACTTCTGCACATCGGGTTTGTAACAACACTGTCTGGAGGCTTGTCTGCGCCGTAGGCTCTGGGAAAGTACACAAGATTGAAAACACGCAGCAATTATCTTGATTCGAAATGCATTTTTCTTTTATTTTTTTAGATCAGATTTTCCTGGAAAAACTCAGCCTGGAACAAACTGTTCTTCACAATATCTGGTCATGTTGGGAAATATAAAAAGCTCAGCAACAGAGGACAATCAAGAAATCTGTCAACGTGTTTATGGAATTGAGACAAATACATGCGATTATTCATCACTCTTATCCTCTTCATCAAGGTCTCAAATGTTTATTTTGAAATGGTCTTAAATATATCAATACAGATGATAGTTTTCAAATTATGAGATCTCCACTCCATTTCAGACTCCTGGCAGAAAAGAGTTGTCTCTAAATAATGTATGAACAAGCCTTTCTCACATACATTGGAAGAATGAAATATGAGATAACTTAAATGTGCCTCTGATCTATCTTTGTGCTTTTATTGAAATTTACAGCTGAAATGGAGCTTTTCAGCAACAACCACGGTAATGGTGTGACAAATTCAATTCAACGGCGCTCATTTGAATAAATCTCCTGAATTGTCTAACTTCAGCATGTCATTTGTATTAGCAGTCTACTAAATTAATATAGAATAAATGGAGAACATGGAGCATAAAGGTCCCAGATGAGGGGGAGGCTGCAGCGTATTTATATTTCCAAACCCTGTGAGGAGTTGCTGCTGTAAAAATCTCATTTTGAAATGGTTGCAGTCTAATTGTTCATTTGAACAAATGCCTAAAAACATCAATCATGGGAAATAATGTTGGAGAAATAGCCAAAATGTTATTTACTGCCATGTTAGAGTATTTTCTTTAATTTATTGTTTTTAACGGTAGATCTACAAGCTTCTGAACTATGAGGATACTCACAACTTTACACCAGAGCTGTTTACTCTTGAACAGCTCTTACAAAAATTCAACTATTCATTTTTTTGTTCTATTGACAACAAAAAATACAGATAAAAATGAGAAGAACCAATCGATTGAAAAGTAATATATATTAATCCTTTTTTTGACATTAACATTTTTTTATTGCTGTTGTACGACATCTAAATAAAAAAAAATTAAAATGAAACAGAACGTATAGTAGGCTGGTTTAAACTCCCATTCCAACTGTATTTTGATTTATTGTAAAATCTTTCTCAGTGGTAATTTTAATTATGCAGTTTTTAGTCCAAATCAAAAAGCCTGTGTACATTTTTGGGACATAATTTCTGCAGCGCGGCAGTAGTTAGATTAGAAATTTGCCTCTTAGTTGTGGGTGGAATCGTTGGCGCAGAAGTTATCCTCTGCTGATATCTCGTCTTCCTTTTGTTTACACTTTCCTGCTAGCTTACAGCTTACAGCACCTTAAAGTAAAATTACAGGAGCAACAAAAAAGGTGAGTCATATCAGAGAAGCTGAAAAGTTTTGAGCCAGATATCTTGCCCAATATCCTGTTTTTATTTTAGTTTTATTACAGAAAAATAAGAAACGTATTGCCTTTTTATTTAATTTAAGGGTTAGCTGATCTCTTTTTCCGCCTGTTGCCCTCATGCAGGTCCAACTAACGCTGTTTATCTTCTTAGAAAATTGCCAGATCTCCATGGGATGTTGCTGTGTCTTTATTTCCTTAAGAAAATCAAAAGTGAACCTAACGTGAAGATCAAAAACTTTTTTGTCAGAGTAAGTTGGACGTGTCTAATCTTTGAGGAAGCTGAAAAACATGAGGTGGAGAAACGCTTTTCTCTGTTTACAATCAGTGAAACCTGCCGGTTGGTGGTAAATCCTGACAGATGAGACGAGGATTTCCCTGTCACATTCAGATCCACGTATGAGAAAGCAAGAACTGAAGCATCTTAAAGTCAGAGATGATTATCAGAAAGTAAATAAAACGGATTTAAACTTTCACCTGACAACTTTAAGGTGAAAGTAGGTCACATAGAAAAGGAGAACTCTCCATCCATCTGCGTAGTACCTACTGAACTTTTTACACTCACATCCCTCAGCACATCAGCTGTAACACTCAATTAAAACATGCACATTTCTTTTGGGCAATTCTTTCTCATTTCATAAAACTCCATTAGTTTTTTTTGTTTTTTTGGCATTTTAATGTGTACTCTAGGCTGGGATTAAACTGAGGGATTAGATGTTACATTTTAAGGTTGTGACTTCAAGTCACAACCGGTGATGTCAAGTGTTGTGTGAAATTCCTCAGTTTTAACATTTTGGGAAAAAAATAAATAAAAATACAGGATTGTCGAACTTGTTACATTAAAGCCCTTATTGCTGTAATCTATGTGTTCAGTCAGATGCCTGAACCACTGCTTTTTTTATGAGTTTGTATCCATACATAAGACTCCATGGTAACTTGATTTTGACCACATTTGAGTTTTCCTTTATTGTTTCATGCTTGGTTATGAAGAAATTTTCCTTTAAAGCCTCTCTAAATCAATCACACTTGAACGGTTTGAAGCTAAAGGTGCTGCTTTGGGCCAGCAGGCTCATCAGTTGCCATCTGTTTAGTTTCTTTTTAGCCTCTGTGTAATTTATTCAGGGAAATTTAGCCTGTGCCCTTTGCAGTGACAGTGTAATATCGGGGATTCGGCTCGTGCTCGCAGATTATCACAGATGGCTTACAGCTGTAAACAGAACGAAAAAAAAGTATTGTCTCTACAGCAAATAAAACTGATTTGAAAAAGAAAAAACGTGGCTCATATACTAAACACTAATGATGACAGGAGATTTCCTCCTGCAGTTATGCTAATGTTGTCAGTAAAATCCAAGAAGATAAATAAAGGTGGAAAAACATTTGGGAGACTTGCAGCCTAGTTCCTGATCAAAACCAAAAGCCACCCACCCAGCAGATTATAGCCAACCTAATGGTAACAAATGTTTGAGGGCGCACTCTGTCCTCACAAGTTATGTCATCTGTATAAATAGGGAGTGGGTGTGAAGCTGCGGCGCACAAGTTCCTGATGAGCTTTCTTTAATCAGGCCAGTACGCGGCTCCATCCATCATCAGCGCTGCCTCTAAAAGGCCTGACAGCTCCTGCAGCGAAGCTGCTGTTTAACCCGCAGACCTGCTGCTTGAAACCTCCTTGAGGCCGGACACCACCTTCTTTATCCACGTCACTCCTCCTTTTCCCTGTTTGGCTTTGTCTTTAACCTTTCCTCAGTGCACCGCTGCAGTAATAAATAAAAATAGCCTTGTCGCTGGATGTAGAATATTAACAAAACCATGTTATCATCCAAAAATGAGGATTAATGAGCTGTGTGTTTGTGTGAAGAGAGAACTCTAAAACACTAATTTATTTGGTATATTTTGACAAATAAATATGTCAAGGATTCTTTTTCCACAAGAAATACATTCTTGGTGCAGGATTGTCTTAAATCAACCATGTTTAAGGGTTTATTAGCACATATGATGTGCAGCGACTTCAACAAAAAACAAGTCTCTAAAAGACTGAAGCTGGACCCGGTTACTGTGTGACCAGCTAAACAAAGAGGCTTAAATTAGGTCATGCTTTGAACCTTTTATTATGGAAAAAAAAGTTAATTAAATCAACGTAGGATAACTCATTGTATGAATTGTAAGGAAAAGGACAAAAGAGGCAAAAAAAGGTGCTAAAACAAATCTGGCAGCCCAGCTGAACATCCCCCTCTAACTTCCAGGTCCAAATTAACAGGCAGTGAGCTAAAAATCACAAAAATGTCTCCGCCCACAAACGTGCGATCCACCAGGTGATTACCTGCTCAATATGACCACAGATAATATAAAAAAAAAAACAATATTCATTCACCTTTATACAAACACCAGTTAAATTATGACCCCTACATAATGTTTAAACACATATTGATGTAAAAAAAAAAAAAAAAAAAAGCTATAAGTGTTAGTAATTGCTCTTCCTAATTTAAAGTGTTTAAAAATTGAGGTTTATATAACATCTAAGAACTTTGTTAGAAATGCAAAAAGAGAAACTCAAACAAATAGGTATTATTAATTACTTTTAGAATAGCTGCAAATAACTTACACTTAGGAGGGTTCATTGTGAGCAGATCCTGCCTTTGGAGACTGCTATCTGGTGTACACATCTCTTGAAATGTTAAAAGGTCTGGAGAAAACAACCCGGTCGCAGTAAAATGCGTACATATTCCACGACTTTGCACTCTGAAATACCGTGTATAATATACGCCAAACACGCTTTTTGCGTGCATATGATACGCAATGGTAGAGGATAGGTTGTGCCGGCGTACAATATACACGCTTTTTAGGTTTCGTTTTGATCACGTGGTCAGAAATCCTCCGGCTCTTTTCTAAATGACGTCGTTCCTGGTTAAGGTTAGGATTACGGTTATGGTTAGAAAAGCAAATTGTTCATTCGTGGGGCTGTCTGTGATGCTCACGGCTCCACCAGGGGGCGTGTCAAACGTGGAAAACAGACTTTAACACGTTTAGGACCGCGCGTATTATATGCACGCAAAAACCGGTTTTGGCGTATATTATACACGGTATTTCCCAAATCATGGCATATGTACGCATTTTACTGAGACTGGGCTCGGAGAAAAATGCAAAAACTAAGAATCAGCCAAGTCTTTGGCCCAGTCCAAATTCTTCTCTCTTCCCCTCCATTTGAAGGGGCATTTGTAGTGCAAGTGTGTCAGGAATTTTTTTTTTTAAATCCGACCCTCCAAGCGGAAGGATACGAAGTCTTCCGTCGCAAGGCTAAACCACGTCGTGATGAGAAGCGCTTTTCTTCACGTGGGTGCGCTCTGAACCCCAGAAGTTTACATTTAAATGTAAGTAATGACTTTTTGTTGTAGCATGACCTTTATAAAGTTATGAAACCACGGTTGTTATGTATATTTGAGCGCTGAAAGCTCCGCGCTAACGCTAGCGGACAGGCTATTATTGATGATGTCATCTAAATAAAGTGACATCCGAATTATGAGACACTATTTTTTCATAAATCTCCGTTGAGGGGTAAATGAAGGGAAGAATTTTGATTAGGCTCAAGAATCAAACTGGTTTCATTAGACGTTAAATGTCAAAGTCCATGAAAGAAGATGGAAACACGGGTAAGATTTATCATAGGACCAGACTTTCTCTTAACAGATGCAACTAAATTCAAGATTTTTGGTCTTAATATCATGTTAGAAAAAAGCTATGACACAGCTTTATATCAGAGGTCCCTCATAAACACTGAACAAGGAGGGAGAAAGAGGGAGAAAGTTACTAGACGAATAAGAAGGATATGTGGGGAATTGATGAGCATCTTATTTTAATTTATTCACCATATAACCACTGGACACGATCATTTATGGTCAAAGTCAACACATAATAAAACACATCCTTATTCTTATTACATAAAAACACATCAAAAACATTTGTATTAGACACAGTCCACCAACTTTATGTATTTCATAGTATTTCACTTAAATAAATATAATGGGTCTTTAAAAATGACTATATGACTAAATTTCCTTAAAACTCATTCAGCTCCATGGAGATCGCCCAAACATGCTCAACTTTACAGTCTCCACTCTCGTACAGGGAGCTGCAAATAGAGCATGCTTGCGAGAGAGACGGGAGGAAACTTTATGAGAACAGTAAGCATGAAAAAGCAGGCAATGTAACAGAGAAACGGCCTTTTTCTAAACTTTCTCACCAATAATGCCACAGAACAGGCGCTGGCCTGGACCAGTCAGACACTCGGTTCAACAAATCCACTGAGAAGTGTTGCATAAAGGCACAAAGCTGACGGGAGAAGCTGCTTTTCTCCATATCAGAATCTGATGATTTTGCTGAACACGTAAACGGGCAGTTACCTTAACATTGGATAACGGTCTTCTCCACGACAGATTTAAGTTAATTGACGCTCTTCACCACCGTAAAGTGTTGCATATCAGTGCAAGGCTGGTTTTCTCAGCTTTAGAATCCACATGAATTACATTAATTACATAAATACTTGAAGAGTTACGGCGGGAAAAACAAAAAGGTTGAGTTTAACTTTGGGAAGTTCCAACATTGATGCATTCAAGTTTTATGGATCTGCACTGATTAATTATGGGGATACTCTTATTTCCCATCTGAGGTTTTTTAACTTTAATGATTCAGGTTTCTGATATTTCTAATGGTGATCTGCAGGCAGGTTAGATGGTTGTACAGTTTGGCTGCCATAGAAACGGTGTTCTGTAGTGAGATGGAGGCCCGGGGTATTCCCTGGAATTTTGGATCACAGGGTCATAAATCTGAAGACGAGCTTTTGTGACTGAACGACAATAAAATTAATGGAAAATAAACCCTGAGAGTATTGAAAACATTGGCCTTATATAGTCCAGGCGTTGTTTCATTACTTTCCCCATGATAACCTCAAAAAGTTCAATTTTCTAGGATGTGGACAGTCATTTTTTACTTTTCAAAAGACAGGTGATGAAGGCCAGACTGAGCCTCTAAAGCAGCCACAGTGTTTCTTCGCCTGTCAAGAAACATAAAAACATTTCTATTAAATTAACTGGACTGTAAAAGATGGTTTTGTTGTTTGGGTTCTTCCCAGACCAACGCAAGGAAGTTTATTTGTTCTTGATTTGCTTCGAATAGTCTGGAAATAATAAGGTTTTCTTATAAACCACACCAGTATTTTTTTCCCATTTTTAAATGAAATACAGAGCACTAATTACAGTCAGATCTTTTCTGGCTCAGTTACAGGCAGCAAAGACATATTGACACATTTACACAGCCACTAATTTATTTTTATTTCTGTTTTTATTTTATTTTAGCCACCACAAGTCAATTTCAGTCAGACTCTATTTCATCCAATGAAATAACCCTAAAAAGAAAGAAAAGATTTGAAATGTTTGTTTTAAATGACTCCAACATACGGAACCAAAGAGTAATTGACAATGATTTAAATTAACTATTTAGCACCAAAAACAATCAGACACATTAATTAGAAAGCTCACTCCCAGTCTCTGGACTGCTCAATGTGGAGCTAATTGATATAATCAATTATTTTGATGTTACACTAATGTTTGTCCTTCTTAGCAGCCACAGATGCTGAATCACTGTCAGAGCAGCCGGACCTTCAGCCCCCGCTCATCCCATCATTCCAGCAGGTTCATTCAGAGAATCGAGCTTGAGCTCAGGAACGAAAAGCGTCGCCTCACAAGGCGCCAGAACAGGTAAACATTCTCAGTGGATCAAGATGCAATTCTGTGTGCATGTAATTGCTGTGATTATGTCGTGATTGTGTTATGTAGATTACATGGCTGTTCGGCCCCCCACAGGCAATTTGAATTTGACTTGGAGATGGAAATTGTTGCCTGACCTTGATTCACATTTAGTTAATTTTTTTTCCCCCTCGGGGGATGGAAACTGAGCACTTTAAGAAAAGGATAAAATTAAAATGAATTCATCTTTAATCACTCTCTAACTTGAAAGTCTGTTTGTCTGATGGCACAAAACTGCTTTATTTTCCACAATTAACATGCATTTTAAAGAGAAATATGTGTTTTTGGTGTTTTTACATTTTCTTGTGGCATTTTTCTGATAGAGGACATTTAAAGAAAAATTTGAATCAGGAGTAGATTAAAAAAAAAAGCAGTTTTAAAAAAGAGCACATTTATGACGTTGCAAACACAAGCTCCCTGCTCTGCTCCTAAATGATCCATCCACTCGTAGACGACTAGATACGCGTTTGTTTTTGTTTTCCTTGTTTTCCAAGCTCTCAAAAAACTTTAAAGCTGGATAGCTCCAATATTGCTATCCATTTTTATTGCACCGGTAGCTTGAGGTTGTGATGGGCTGTAAGCTAGCGGGACAGAATGTAAGCACAGATATGGATGATGAGTTTCCTCTGCGCTAACAGCTCCGCCCACAACTCAGAGGAGAATTTTTAATGGTCCACTGCCCCCCTGCAGAAAAACTGTAAAATTATTTGTCAACAAAGACTAATTTAACCCTAACAGACCCTTTGACATACAGTAACTCCTTACACAATCAACGTTAATCAACTGATCTGCAGTGAAAAGTGGCTAGGCGCCAATATCTAACACTGTATTTTCACTAATAGGCAAAACATTAGTAATATAATGTGTCAGGTGTCAGGGCCGTCCACCTAACCAAGGATTGGATCCTGCACACCTGCTCTTCATCACCTCATCAGACGACCTTTTAAAAGGACACGCCCGCCAGGCAACATCTGTTCTACTCACCGACCAAAAGCTACTGCTAAGCCACGTTTGACCTCAGACTTGTTACGTCTTGCTTTCTACCATCTCTAACTTCTACTGTTCTTTCATCGAGGACCACCAACACCCCTCGTGACGCCATCGACCTGCCGCCATCCAGAGAACTGCTATCCAGAACCGCTGCTCATCTATTTCGTCATCACAACAAACCACCTACCCTCTAACTCACCGTTGACTTGCATTTTGGGTCCACTACCACCAGTACCTAACAATAAAGTGTTGCATACCATCGCTGTCAGGAGTCAAGGCTCTGCCTCCTTCTCTGGTCACCAGCAGGAGACATCTCCAGAGTACTGAGCAGACAACATCTCCCAGCAACCCAAGGGTGCAGTTCCTGGTTGCCCCTCAGCTAACTCTTATTTGCCAATCAACCACATGACACTTAAGCACTGCACAGAGCCTCACTCAGTGCAAAGTATTGTTTGTGCCACTCTGCCTGCAATACCGAGCGTTTCATCCATACCCGATCTTCTGATTTCCTGACCCTGTTTTCGTCTCGGTCTTCGTTTGCCTGCCGCTTTCCCTGATTCTCACCCGGATCCTGACTACTCTAGTTTCTTCTCTGATGCTCCCATGCTTGTTCTCGACCTTTGCCTGCCTGCCTGACCCTGATTTTTATTTGTAGACTTTTAGCTATGCTAATAAACCTGCTGCAAATGGAACCAGCCATCTGCCTGTTCTGTGACTGGAGCAATACTGCTTTTCTCTACAAATCTCTCTGGATCACGCTGATTACATTAACGACACAGCTAAAGCTCTGTAAAAGGGTTAACAGTTTAAATCCGAACACTTGTTAATATCAAGCTCATCTTGTACCCTAATCTGTTTATTGATGGTAAAAAGTTTTAATAAAAGGTGCTACAACTCTGAAAACTTGGGGGGTTTCTACTTCTGGCTAAAAATATCTGGGTGCCACCATGTCTGCAAAACTCCTTTAAAAGTAAAATGTAGTTTGACCCAAAAAAAGTTCTTACAGTTTTAAGTCAAAGAGGCGAATGAAGATTGGCACATGAGACAGAGTGTGGTGATTGTCTGTTATAGCTTTTTTTCTTTTGAGGAGTTCAACCTCACAGCACCTAATAACCACTGAAAAACTCATCTTACTATATAATTTTTTGTGAATATTGATGTGATCAAAAGTTCTTTAGAGATAATGCTAATTTAAAAAACAGACCTCTCTACCTTCGGTCTAACACACACATACTCACAGACAAGATTTTATTAACAGGTCATTAAGTAATCAATGAAGAAGAACCTTACAGTCCAGTTTCCCCATCAGCAACACTATTCTCAGTCCAATAAGAATTGACTTTCCAGTCACAGAGAGTTTGCCTGGGCAGAAACCCAGCACGGTAGCAGAATGCATTTGATGGACTATCGGCAACTTGTCATCAGGTCCACAGTTTGCAATTTTAACACGCAATCGAATCTTCTGTTTTTATTCTTGTGTTTTTGCCTTAAGCTTTTGAATATCTCATCAATTGAAATGTATGCGTTTTCTTGAGATTGGTATACTTCTGTTTTTGACCAGTGATGATCATGAAACCAAAAATAAATCTCACTTTAAGCTTGAAATAGAAACCAATTAATCTCAGAATTTCATAACACCAACTGTGTGGAGTAAATGGATATAAAAACATAAACGGGGTGTGGGCAGGGTTCCCTACATTTTTGCATTGGGCTACCCCAAACTTCTCATCATTGCTTATAGCAACTAGAGCCCTGCCCTCTTCTTAGACCATCCCTGGACCATTTTGGGGGGCCCCCATAGGTCATTGGTGTCCGCTCTCCTACCCGGGTGGCTGGTCTCAGCCTCCACCCCCTGTCAGTTTTGGTGGGGTTGACGGGCATGCTGTCAGTGTTGGTTTCCGATGGCTCTGGCTCGCTTTTGGGGTGGTGGTGGAGGGACTGCCTGGCAGTTGGATGCCTCATGTTTGGACACCGGTGTAAGTCTTGAATGGTTGGGGCTTTGGTTTGGGCCTGGGGAACCTCGGGGGAGGGGCAAGTCCACCCAGGGACCAGTTTGCCCAAAATCCTTGTAAATATCAAAACAGGAACCAGAACATCTCCAAAGTGCTAAACACTTAAGAACTATATCAAGCTTTGTAGGGGGCCCATAAAAAAAACCTGTTTTTTACGTCATTATGATCAAAATACTTCATCAATTATTAAATGAGTATACAAAGACACCACAATTCTGTTAACAACACGAGAAAATTACGAAATAATATTCAAGCCTAAAATACATATTTGGCATTGTAAGGAAACTCAGAAATATTTATGAAAAATGTAGAGACCTATATTCTTAGTGATCATTATAAATACCGGAGGTTTGATGATAATGTCATTGGTCACAAAACCAAGAAAAAAATATCTATAAACTGTCATAAAATTAGACTTTAGAAAATTTGAGTCTGTTTGTTTGGGCTTTAAAAAACTAAATAAATAAATGGTTGTGTTTGGAATTGTTGTAAAATTTTCACCAGTGTTAAAGAGTTTCAAGCTTGTAGGGGAAGCATGAATTAGAGTCCTCTCTTCATTTTCTGCCTCTTAAGAAGCAAGTTATATTTTTTGTTTTTATGTAAAGGTCTGCTTTCAACCATAAAACAGCATTAAAACTTTTATTTTTTTGTTCTTTATTAGTGTGGACAGTCAATCACCACTATAAAGTTTTATTGGTTTTGCCAGAACCAGGAGGTTAGAGCTCCAGTGACCTGAAATATATGCAGTAGTAAAAACAAAAGAGTTCATTGTTAAGCACTCACTTAAGAATGACTACTAAATGTCCTGCACGTTGGAGGCATAGATCATGCACTGGAGAGCTGCAGTTTCAATATCTCCTCATCTGAGTCATATGAGTTTTACTTGTATCTGATTTTTTATGAACTGCATAAAGAACTACTCTTGAGAGACTTGAGAGACTGTAGGAGGAAGCTGGAGTCCCTGGATAAAACCCACTCACACATGTAGAGAACTTGCAAACTATACAGAAAGAACCTAGCCAAGATTTAAACAGGGGCCTTCCTGCTTTGAGGCAAGAGTGCCAACCACTGCATCACTATGCAGCCCTAAGCTGAACTACATATTTGATATTATTAGATTCAATATTTAATAAAGTTGACATTCGACCCGATTCAATCTGATTCAATGACCTAAAATCGATCCAGGACAACAGGTGGTAATAGAGACCGGTGACTAAAGGGACAAACACCTGTTAGACCCGGTTTTTACTGGAGACCCATGTCAATTAAAGACCTCTTGCTATTGGAATACAGCACAGTACACCCCCCCCCCCCATTCGTAGGGGTTGTGGACCAGAGACATCCGCCAATACCCGAATCCACTAATAACCCAAATCCGCAAATACCCCGAATCAGCGAATACCCGGAATCAGCAAATCTGCAAAAACCCGGAATCTGCAAAAACCCAGAATCCGCTAAAAACCAGAACCCCCAAATACCCCAAATACCCCAAATATGCAAATACCCAGAATCAGCAAAAACCCAGAATCCGCAAAAACACAGAATACGCGAATACCCCAAATCCGCTAAAAACCAGAATCCGCAAATACCCCAAATACGCAAATACCCAGAATCAACAAAAACCCAGGATCCACAAATGCCCCGAATCTGCGAAGACCCAAAATTCACAAATGCCCCAAATACCCCAAATCCGCGAATACCCCGAATCTACAAATATTCCAAATACGCAAATACCCCGAATACGCAAATCCAAAAATACCCCAAATACGCCAATACCCCGAATCCGCAAATCCGCAAATACCCCAAATACGCAAAAACCCAGAATCCGCAAAATCACCAAATCTGCAAATACGGAGAACGCAGATGACGTGTCACTCTGTTTCTCTGTGCCTTAAAGTCAGAAGCGCCTGCGTCCTCCTTCATCAAATAAGTGTGACAGGGCATCTTTAGACAGAAAGGTTTCAAACATGCATCTTGAGTTGACGAGTTTTTGTGACGAACCACAAGAGTCACGTGACGGGAAAAAAAATCTGCGAATACGTGAAACCGCGAATAAAGAAACATGAATATGGGGGGAACACTGTAATAGCTTTATTTCTTTTTGACAATTTTATAATGTTGATTAATAACTTTCCTCAGACTGATTAATCTTGTTGGATTGTAGGAATATACATCGATTTATTGATTAATTGATGAACCCCTACTATATTTGAATGAATTAAATGTGTTAGTTGAACAACTGAAACATAATGTAGTCCTTTCAGCATATGTGGAATTCGACCAAGCAGCTCTCTCTTTGACTCTAGATGAAATAGAAGTCACAAACAATTGGCAGTAAGTTAAAAGGACATCGTCTGTCGGTTTCATTTATACAGTACATTGCATAGTATTTACAGCATCAACATATTAACATCAAAGTGGATTGAAATGACCTCTGTTGATAAGTGGAGTCCCATTGTGGAGTTGCAGAGTTCAAACAGCTGTTCAGATAACACTCACAGCTCCATCGCACATCTGCACCTCTGGCTAATTCACAATTGTGCTGGTTCTGATTGAGGACTCCTAACATTCATAATAGGTGCTGTCAGGGCCGGCCACAAAAACACTGATGGCTTTTTTGGCAGTTGTACATTTCCTGTTTCCGTTTTTATTTTTCCAAATTTGATAGAGGATTACAGTTTATTTTGTAGATAATTCTTGGCAAAAGTCCTGCCTTTTTTCATTCCATTGAAAGATGCATAGTCAGCACAAATGTTTTCAGTGTTTTATCAACTGGTTGTTTCCAAAACAGAGTGTAAATGAAAAAGACATCACTTACTTTTCCACACCCACATTAAATTTCCACCAAAATGACCCAAAGAGGGAGAAACTTGTTCCTTTAAAAGTGTTTAAAGTTCTGGTGAGATTGAGTCCAGACTTTCTGAGTGTTTTCTGGGGTCTCACTAAACTTATGGTTTGGAGAACTTCCCATCTTGGCCCAATTTCTCTTCTGACAGTGATTTGTAAGGTTAAACCCATTTTATTTAGTTAAACAATTAGATTTAAAGACCACCTCCAATGAAAACTGTGTTTTGGGTTGTTTTTAACATCTTCTTGTAACATTTTTCTCATGATGGAGCTAATGGACCTGTGTTCCTGAGTATTTTTTTTTAAAACCATGATTGATCATCGACTGACAAAAAAAAAGCTTAGGTCTGTGACACAGCAAGTGCCATGGGCGGGCCAGTCTCCTTGCCCCACTCCAATTCGGATGCAACCACTTGCAGACAAATAGATCCATTAACGTCTTCATTTTTCTCTGATCTGAGCGGACATCAGGCTCACAACGTTGAAGCTGGATGGCTCAGATATTGCTCACCATAGATATATATTTTTTTTAGTTTAAAGTTTTTAGTTTAAAGAAATATTGGCCAAAATTTCGTCTTCAAGGGGGTCCTCTGTACCAGTTACATACTAGTTAGTACACATGCTAAATCAAAATTAAATGAAACAAACAAACTGAATTTTAACTTAACAGACACCCACATACAGGCTACCTGACTCACAATATTGACCTCTCCCTGAAATCACAGCTCACAGTGGAGAAAGTTCAAATCATAATACAAAACAAAATGCATTTATTTCAAATTAAAAAGGATTTTCCTAAAAAAAAAAAAAAATCTGTAGGGGACTGGGTAATTTTTTTAATAAAAAAGGAAGTCAAAGCAGATTAAAATAAAAATAGCATTCTATTCTATAGTGACATCCAACCCAAATATTTAATTTCTATGAGGAGAGATTTTAAATATGCAAGTAAAGATTTTTTTAGTGTGTCACAGAAAAATTTGCATGAAATAAATCCATAATATTTGTTGGTTATTCTCTTGACCAGTGACATCTTGGGATGAACTTGGACCATGTATAAATCCCCGAGCCTTGACGCTGATGGTGGTTAAAAGGTAATCAAACCCTAAATCAACTGTTTTTGGCTGTTGACTGCTAGAATGGGGCTTTAAAAGTGTTGTCTGTTGGTCATCGCCAGATTTCTGTTAAAAAAAATTAAGTTGTTTAATTCTTGAAAATAAAGTTAAACCCGCCTGTGTGCTGCCCCTACAGGTTGAATTGAGGTTTTACAGTTGTATTTAGTGATTGGTCAAACCATTTAAGTCCATCGTCATTTCAAAAATCCCATATCATGATCTGTAACTCCAGTAGTGATAACAGTTCTGTTCTCCAGCCCCACCCCTTCAACTCGATTTTCAAATTTTGGCTGTGGGTGGAGTCAGCCTCCAACTTCCTGTTTAAGATCCAGACCATTCGAAAGCATCGCTTCAGGTGAAGAACGGGATGAAGGAGGGCTGATGAATGCAAAGAAAGACGACTATTAGTGAATTAAAAGACAAAAAATGTCAATGATTGGCTGAGAGGAAAGGAAGGATATTGAGATATTTTTTCAAAGTGAACGCTAATTCATAATGGTGTGATGTAACAACCCACCATACGTATAATTGTATATATCTTCACTATTAAAACTGCACTAAACCTTAAAACTTGTTTATTCACTCAAAACTCAGAATTAAAACACTCAACAACAAGCAAACTGCTGAATACACTGTTAGTTGAGTGCAGCATGGATACATTATGCACCAGGTATTCACAGCAATACTTTGCATAAGCAAATTCTGCCATAAGCAAAATGAAAACAGGTCCAGCATGCCAGCTGAAGGGTGAATAAAACAAACATAATTCAGCAATAACTTCTTAAATCCTACCAGCATGAGAGAGGAGAAGTGTCAGTGGGGATATGTTTCTTTAAATAAAAAATGTTACAATGAGCTGCAGGCTAGTTTTTTTTTTTTTTTTTTACATCTGCTGCATTAGCGCACTGATCCCATGTCAGGTCCACACAAGCAAAGTAAATCGTACAACCATCTGACATGGAGAGGAGCTCAAAAAGACAAGTACATATCCAAAAAATAAGAGCAAATAAAATTCCCATCTTTAGGCTTTTAGTGTTTTTAGAATCATGAGCCAAGCTTAGTAGATTTCCCTAAGCCTTCCTTAAGGAGTGTGATGAACGGAAATTCATGCTGCAAAAGCAACAGAGACTGAAACATTAACAAACAAAAATAAAAGATTTGGTTTAAGGGATGAAAGACATTTACTGCTAAAAAGAAAAAAAAATAAAGGAGAGAAAATGCAAGTCATAAAACAGAGCGGTGAAGAAGGAGTTTAGCTTTAAAAAGGGTTTTGAACAATTAGGCTAATCAAGAAACCTAAGTGTGATTTTTTTTTAAACTTACTTGCACTTTAAATGGTTGATGAATTTAGAGTGAATTAATAAAAACTGACTATTATCATTTGAGGACAGATTCCTGGAGTGTCAAAGAAGTAAAAATCTGTACAAAATTGTAAAAAAAAAAAAAAAAAGCTTGCAAATGAATCCTGGAAATAAATAAAAAATTATGTTGGCAAAAGATTTGGATCAAGAAAAGAAATAATGTTAAAGAAATGGTCGATAACCATTTAATTTAACCCTGGAGATGTTGCAGGTGACACCTAAATAACATGCTGTTTGACACAACGGCGTAACTCTTCAACTGTTTAAACAATCAACATCAATCAGCTGACAGAGACAAATGACTTTCGTTTTGGTTTAGTGACCCTCTACCAATGTAGTTTTAATAACATAAAACAACATACGGTAATGCAATTCCAATGGAGAAACGGGGGCGATGTGCTACACATAACAATGGAATAGTGCTTTTCTGCAGTCATAGAACCTTCTGACTGACAGTACGTTGATTGCATAAACACTTCATTACTATAAACCATTGTCTATCAGCAAAAGTATGTTTTTATTCTCTTTAAAATTTGCTGGAAATAGGTTATTTGTGTTTGAAGCGTTATGCTACGTTTTTACCAAACGTGATACGCTCACCAGTTTCAATGTTAAGTCAATGATAAAGACGCCCACACCCATAGAGGTCTAGCAGCGTGGCGGTCTGACAGATGCGAGAAATTGAGCAACGCGGTGCAAATTGGGCAACACAGCCAGAGTTAAGGTTGCCACATCACATCTACCAATCAGGGACTCTGCTATGGGCATGTGATGTTTTCAGTTGGGTTGTTTATTGGGAAGAATCAGGTGGTACAATGCAAATCGCGATACACGTCTGGTGATTTGATACATATCGCAATATATCCCAAGAGTGCAGTAGAACATTTTTTTTTACTTTTTTTTTAAAGAGTATGATTTAGACCAAAAAAAAAAAAAACAAAACAAAAACAAAACTAAGTCATACTGAGTAGTACATGCCATATAAGAACAAAAACCATCAGGCTGACTGAACCAATGAGACTGAACAGTAAACACTATCTGGTACTTACAAGATCTTGTTCTGGTGTTGTGTAGAGCTGCTAGTGTGCTGTGCTGCCAACTAACTGTCGAGAATTTAGGTGGAAAACAAAAGTAAGACAATGAAGGACCCTCACAAATAATTCATTAAATATCATCTTGTCAGCTTTCTAAATTGATACAAAAATCAGCAAATGAAATATCGCGAAATATCACCAAATCGATTTTTAGTGACTCGATCAGCAGGTGGAGTACTAATCCAATGCAAGGGTTTCTGTTCTGAACTTCCATCTATTTTCTTAACGCGCTGGGGCTGTGGGGTTGCCAGAACTTGTCCCGGCTACTGTTGGGTAAAGGCGAGATACTCTCTAGACATTTTGCCGGCCTTTTGCACTCACTGTGCCTTTCTGGCTGCAGCCAGCCATCTGGGGGACAGCGGAGATCACTCGCTCCCTCGCTCGATACACCGGGAGACAGAGAGCCGCTGCAAGGTGCGGAGGCTGCCTGCTCGGGCATCCTGAACTTTGAGAAATTTTTCTTATTTTCATAAAGACATAATGAAAAAAGGTCCCTTCATTTTATTTTTGTTCTTATTTTTCCCCTTTTGGATTAATGCAGGACAGTAAGCCTTCAAACTCAGACACATGGAAACACAGCGGAAGTGGCTGTCATACAGACACAGCCCCCAGAGTGAGATTGAAGTCTTTGAATGATTACATAAACCCAGACATGTAGACGCATAAACCTCAAGAAATTAACAATCAAATTTTCTTCAAAGCAATTTTTTTTTACTTTAAATCCGTGTGTGTTACATAATGTACACAGGGTGCATTTAAATGATTTGCAGTATAGTATACATCTCTCCTTGGAGGAACCATACCGCAGGAAAAAAAAAAAAAAAAAAGAGCAGGACTCACGGGTTAGATGAAATGTTAGCATAGACAAAGAGAAAGAGATTGAGTCTTGGTGTTCTGGGGAATGGCAACCCTGTTTACTTGTTCACAGAAAGGGCATGATGAAATATTGAACCAGATATTTTGCATGGCCAACAGGCGTTGAGTGGTGGAGAATCAGCGCACAGTAATGAGGCCACAGCAGGTCCTGCTGTTGAGAGCTGAAGACAGGAGTAAAAGAAGTGGGCGGGTTTTGCTTTATATTTTTAGCATACAATTGTTTCAACTGATGTGTTCACAAAGGTTTTTTTTTTAATTTGATGGATGAAAAATGTTTTCAATGCTATTAAAGGATAGCTCTTTCAATTTAAAATGACTTTTTCCAAAATAGCAATGTTTTCCCATCAGTGGGTCGTATCCATGATTAAACACTCTCATTAGCTTAATTCTTTGGCTTGACATTTAGCCATAGCAACAAAAAAAAAACACCAACTCACATGCCGCTGTCATAATGTTCGCCTTTGGATATAGAATACCTGTCTGCCCTTTTTTCTGACCTCGTCCTACCAAGTTATGATAATGGACATTGTGAATTTATTTGCTGAAGAAAGCTTTGCAGGCAACAGTGCATAATCATGTCTGATTACAGGCAAAGAGCATGGCGGTCAGGCGGCGAGAGGATAGGACATTTGCATAATGTCCCAGAGCGGGTGGCACAGATGAAGGAGCCAGTCATTTGAATGTGGACAGAGCTGCAGCTCACGCCATGGCAGTACCTGGTGCCATGAATGGAGGCAGGAAAAAGAGGAAGATGGATAAGGACCCAGTAAGACCTCGCCTGTTCCAAGTCTGCAACACAACAAATGAGTAATTTTCTGTAATCACACAAATAAAATTGTTTTGTACAATTATATTCCTGGAAAGCTTTCCTTATGTTTCACAGTTGGCTCAACTTCCAGTTTCCCATTAGAAAAAAGCAGAGGCTATACAACCAGTGTTGTGAAGGAGGCTTTTATTCTATTAACAGGTTTTCTTTTTTTCTCCAAGACTTTTGATCTACTGTGAAAGCGTTCCCAGTAGTTTTTTTTTTTTTTTTTTTTTTTTTAACTAAGATCAAGGCGATTTTAGGCATAATTTTTTTTTAAAAGTGTTGTTTTCCAGGACATAGTTTCTGCAGAGTGGCCTCGTCTTTGAGTAGTGGTCAGGACTGTTACACAAAAAAATAAGCCTCAGCTTATATTCCATCAACCCTCTCTTGCTAGCTTACAGCCCCTCACAACCCTAAGATAACATTAGTGGTGCAAAAAAAAGAGGTGAGCAATGCTGGAGCTATGCAGCCGGACAGTTTTGAGCCACATGGCAGCTCAGATAAAGAAGACAAAGATGTACATGGATCTAGAATTGGATGCATCAAAATGGAGCGGAGCAGAATTTTTCTCCGTCACTGTATCACAACTGAGAGCTTTTTTATATGGCAGTTTGTCATGATTTGGATAAAGAAATCCTCAGAAATGTCCTCAATCATGAGAAAAATGCTACAAGAACATATTTAAAAGACACAAAGAACACAATTTTCATTGGAGTATTTATTTAACAAAGTATTGTGTTTTACCAGGTGTACCAAAAAAAAACACATTTTCTTTCTCAATGACACTGGTCCACAAACTCTGGGCCATGGACCTGTACCAGTCCATTTTACTGAGCGGCAAAAAGAAAAAAAAATACCCACATCTCTCCCATTTTATTTATCATTTGATTTCTAAAGGAAGTTTTATTTTGGAAAACTAATGGGTTCTCGCCACCACAAGTCGCTTGGTCATGCTTCCAAAATCCATTCGCTACTTTCTCAAAGTAGTTGCACTGACCTCTAAGCTAGAAAGGTCAACATAAAACAAACTTAGCTTTTTTAACCACAGAAAAAAATACCAATGAAGAAACAGAGGAGGAGTCTTTGACTTCAAAATAAAAGAAAGCTGTATTTAATAGACAAAAACCAGGAGTCTTTATTCTGAATATGAATTTAATGCTACAGTTGTTCCCACCCAGCAGCAAATGGCTAATGCTACAAGAGAGCTGCTAATGAAGTTGCTCAAATGGTGGATTCACATTTACCATCATCTTTAGAAGATACCCCTTTATAGTACTGTACCTTGACACTTTCTTTATGGTAGTGTTGAAAAATAGATCATAAAACTTCTGACTAAACAGCTCAGCTTCAATGTAGAAAACTATTCTGTTTAAAGTCCCCGCTGACAATTTTTTAAATAATAAAAAAAAAAAAAAAAAAACGTTCTCAGGAGTGTTTTAATTATGATTATGAAGTTTTTAACCAACATCCCACAACCTAAATGTCTTAAAAAGCCATTTTTCATGTTGATCTGAAGCCTCCGTTTCCAAAATCTCCTCTGAGGGGGCGTGGCTTTTGGAGCTGAGCTAAACAGCTCCGCTTATATTCTTTTCCAAAACTAAAGATTTAGCTTTAAATATCTGTTGTTTATAGAGTTTGTATCATGTGTTGGTTGCAAAAAATAATCAGGCAAGCATGTACTTAAAAAAAAAAAAATAGATAAAACAAAAAACTATAAGTGGTTGAGCTGAGATTGCTAAAATCCTACAGAAAAAGCAGCAACTGTCAACCTAAACCAAGGATATACGGAGATACAGAAACAATGAAGTAACCAAAAGCAGCTGTGATGATGACGGCTGCAGTCAGATGATAACAAAAAACATGAAAAATAGCATCACAAGTTCCTAAATCTGCTGAGAAATCAAGAAACAAACAGTAATATGAAGAAACAAATACATAGACAACTTCATTGGATCTATTTTTGAAAGAAATAACACATTTGCTTTAGAAAACATGTTAAGATAAAAATCCTCTCAGGTCATTAATTATAACCTAAAAAACATTATTTTATTTTTTTTAAAGAGATGGTAAATATATTTCTTCATCGTTTAATATTAGCTGGAGTGTTCCTGCACTAATTATTCTGTGGGTTAATCAGTGTGCTGTCCACTGCTAAGCACATGAATATATATTTACATGAACGTCTCCAGAGGTAGGATGGCATGCATCAGTGAGAGCGAGCAGAAATTCTTTCACAAATTAGTTTTAGAATCAGTGATGATGAAGATGAGGAAACATTTTCTACAGATATACAAGGTCAATATTGTGTTTTTATAGTCAAAAGTCCTCGTTTGTTTTTGTTGTCCACCTGATCTTTATATTACATGTGAAGTATATATATTTTTAGCATATTTGGAAGATCTTAAGCTCGTTTCTGCTCAGCTTCTGATCCGTACAGAAAATCTATAGGATTGATGTTTGGATGAGGCTAATTCTGGTGGCAACAGCCTTCTTTAACAGGAACAATTCAGAGGAGGTGAATTCTGTGTTTGACTGCTCATTGATGCTGTTGGATGAATCATCCGTGGATCCGGATTTATTCTACTGCACAGGATACTCAAGAAACTGAATTCTGCTCACTTAAACTGCTGTCATCCATCTCTTGTAATGTTGTTCTTACGTCAATGTTCTCAAATACCATCGATCAACTGGATCACACACCTAGCTCTATTCATGTGAACACGGAAAATGGTGTAATACATGCCCCAAGTGGGAGTAATTTAAAATTTTAAAAACTTTAAAAAAGAAAAAAAGAGGGAAACAATGAGAATGTAATGATCTGAAAAATTCTCATCTGTTTTTATTAAAAATCTCCACAGAGAAAGGAAACGTCAGATTCCTGATTATGTTAATGTATTTAAAATATGAAACAATAATAAAAACTGAATATACAAAGTGAATATTAATAATAAAAAGGAAAAAGAATTAAGATTAAATGTAAGAATGTAAAAAGAAAGTTTAGATTTTATTTCAAATACCTAAACTACCACATGAAGGTTTTAAAAATGCAAAGATAAAGACTAAAATATATAAAAATATCCCAATACATTATCTCAAAGCTATAAATAAATATACACATATAAATAGATTAAAATCTCCACAGCAGCACTCAGGTCTTCAGGGAAGCCATTTCACAGGAGAGAGTGTAACAGGGAAACGCGCCCTCACTGTGGGTTCAGGTTCCACTGAGGGAATTGTTAGCAAACCAGCACCTGAGGACCTAAAAGTTCCTGGGAAATGTGTAAGATAAAAGAAGATCTGAAAGACAGGGAGTTCCTGAGACCATTACCAGATTTGCAAAATAATAGAAGAATCTTAAAATCTGTACCCTACTGGCATCCAGTGCAAAACCTCAAAACCAGAGTGAAGTGAGCTCTCCTTCTAGATCTCTGTTATGAGGCGAGCTGCTGAGCAAACTGAAGTTTGTTAATGGACTGCTTAGGAAGACCAGAGTGGAGAGCATTACAATAATCAAGTCTTCATGAAATAAAAGCATAAAGAAAAGTCTCTGTATTCATTGAAGAGAGAGAGTGTTTCTGGCTGAGTTTCAAAGATGATGAAAAGCTGAGAACTCAACAAAAAACAGAAAACCGAGATCAGCATCCAAATACTCTCCCATATTTCTGCCAAAGTCTCTAGACTTTATTGTTGAATATTTCAGATCATTTTTGACCCAGTCTCTGGACCGAAGATTAAAATCTACGGTGTATTCAGACTGGACACATTGGTTCCATCAAAGTGAACCAATTCTTTTCCTCTAATAATTCAGAACAAATGTTTAGTCTGAATACACCAAGTGGACCCTGGTCCTGGACCAGGAACTGCTCTAGAACCCATCTTTCGAGGTAGTCTTGGTTCATTTCCAATCAGACTGAGCTCCAGTTCGCTCGGAGTTTCCCCAGTCTGAATACTGGGCTTAGAGTGGAACAACTGAACCAAAACAGCCACCGTAGTTGGTAGTAGCATCTATTTAGAGTAGCGGGATAACAAGACACAGCAACTTATCATACTTTGGTTGGATGAATGCAGGCTCATTAAAGCACTTTTTATCGTGGTACACATTGCTTCTTACACCATTTTCCCAACAATCAATATAGCATACCTTCATAGCTGTTGCCTCTTCAGTAACCGCCTTGCAGCATATCTACGTCAAACAAAAGGAGCAAGTAAACAGTGTTGTACCCGACCGATGTTCAGAACTGGTCAGCAAAATCTAAAGTTTGAATAAGTTAATTATCCCAACAATGAATGTAAATCGTTGGACTTCCATTATTCTTTATCTTCTCTCCCTGACCTCACAATTCCTGGCCAATGACTGAAGAGGTCTTTAGTCACGTGGTTTTGTTAAAGTTTTGGCTTGAAATAGAAATGTCTGGTTGAAAGACAGTCTGAATACAGACCAATCACAAAGTTCAGGATTTGATCCGGACCCAATAAAGCGGACTCGATCCGGTTTGAAAATACCCTTACTTTCATTCTTGTTTAGCTGCTCGGCGTTCTTGGACTCCTCGGACTCCTTTGACTTCTAAGATCCAATTGAGAAGGAATTTCACATTAGTATCGATCACAGTCCTAACCCTAAAGTTTGCCCTCTACTTATTGACTTATTGAGCATATCCACAGGGTTTGTTCCTACAATATGCACTGTAAAATATTCTCACTAAAAGTAAGTCAAACACTCTTAAAAGTTACAAAAATTATCTAAAAAAGAAAAAAAAATCTGCAGATAGTGTAAGAATATTTACTTTACCAATGATTCTTTGTTTAATTCTTTTTTCTCTCATTGTGTGTTTTACAATTCCCGTGTGTAAAGGTCTATGGTTTTGCTTTTAAATTTTAAGTTGAAATATTAATACTAAATTAAGCACTTTGTTTTTTGAAAGTTTATTTTATTTGACTTAGGGAAACAAATTCTAGTCGCTAAGACATGTTTTTCTTATAAGATTATTTTTTCTTGAAAGACAGAAAATAAGACAACTTTTCTTGAAACAAGTCTTCCTACTTCAAGCTTTTTTTGTAATTTTGAAAAAGAAAAACATGTCAGTAATGATAAGTTCAGATGATTAAAAAAGTCCTTCATCTTCTAAGAGTTCTGAAAAAAAAGGTCAAAACTCTGTAAACAGTATTCCCTCAGCAGTCACGATGCCTAATGTTGCTATTTACGATGTTAAAGGGACACATGAAAGAATGTCAATGTCATGTGTGGCTGACCATAACTGGATTCAGGATCTCTGTGATGAGGGACCCTTAGCAGAAAAGCCCACCTGAAGAACAAATAGCAGTGAGCTTGAATCCGCAGGCCCATGTAGACCAGAGGTAACCAACCATGTTAAACCAGGCTGCTGAGGGAGGCTTCCTAACCCATCTGTGTAAGCTGGCAAGCATGACTCTGGTTTACATGAAGAGTAACAGGAGGTTATGCCTCTCTGATGAGCACCACGCTCTTAATGATTAAAGGGGCAAAACAGACTTTTTGCCTCACTAGAATACAGAAGGCTAAGATTAACAAATAGGAATCTTAGAAATCTTTTAAAAAAAATCCTATTTTTTATTAGATTTATGTGCGTCTATTTGTAGGTAAAATTATATTCATATATAAACTCTAAAAGGATGCAGTTTTGGGGCATTTTTTCCACCAGACAGTAGTCACACTAGTCGTCAAATGAAACGCTGATTTATTTTTTTATGAAAACACTCTGACAAAAAATAGCTGCCTTTCATATTCGAGTTTTCCTCTTCTAGGTTCCAGCGGCCCACAAAAACACAAGAGAAAGACACAAGCAAATGAGCTTATCTGAGGTAATTGGTTTCTTCTTTTTGGCATTGTTCCATTAACAACCTTCCTATCTCTCCTCCTAAGGCTGTACAAAAAAAGGAAAAAAACAAGACCTTCTGAGACATTTGTTTGTTATATTTCTGTTCATTATTGTAAGATTCCAAGTCCCCTCTGCACCCCTATTCAGGTGGTCCCCCTGCAGCCTTGGACCCAAAAAAGGTTGAGGACTTTCACTGGCAATTTTTTTTTATTGGCTTATCTTCCTAGCCTTTTTAAGAGTTCCTTTCAACATCAAGTTTCTGTTCTTCCCTCTATATGCTGATTTTATTCTATAATCTCAGCACAGCCTTGTCCAGACACCACATCATCCTGCCAGTCTGGCATTGTAAGTTGCCCAACAGCCTCTGAAAGCCTAACAGGATATGTTTTATCCAACACTTTTGGAAGTAATTTCCATTATGCCTACTGGAACACCTACTATATAAGGAAAAGAGTACACCCATAGTGTATGGCCCCTTTTCAAACTCTACATTACTGGGCCAGTGTGGATTTAGGGACACTTTAACTCATGCAGGATCTTTTGATTGGAAGAACATTTTTTTCCTGGAAGTTCTTCCCAGTGGCCTTTGCTTGCAGTTCAATGAGCGTTGCAAAACCAGTTAGATATGCACAATTACAACAAGTTCTGACTTTTATTATTATTATTAAATTAGCATTTCAGGAACGTACACCTGGGGAAATCTGTTGAGACATGTTCCCAAAATGACAGATGCTACTTTGTTTGAAGGTGGACACAACTGTCTTTATGGGTGGATATGAAGAGAAGAAACTAGACATAAAAAAACAGAGTGACAACATCCCTGATGAGATTACAGAAATGAAATAGAAGTAAAGAACATAGACTACCACAGAGTTACAACGATGAGTACAAAAGAGAAATCTGAATGTTAAATATACAGTCCTGGAAAACAACTAGATAGAAATCTGTACTTATACATGACAAATTATTTTAAACACTATAGTACACAAAACCTACACAAGTCTCTCATCATGGACGGAGTTTTCTCAATTATTCCTTTTAATAGAGTAATCTTAATAAATAGGGGCTGTATGTGGGTGGGCAAACTTGTACAAGACACACAAGTAACCAAAACAAAATATCAAGGTTGTAGACCACTACGAGACCCCATCACTAGGTGCATATTTTTTCTACATTGATGCTACAGGTCATAGTAAACACTTATACTGTACAAGACACAAAGGTAAGGAAAGGTAAAGCCTTTAATGGTACTTACGTGAAATGTGTGTGTAACCTGACAGTTAGAAATAAGGAAACTAAGTAATCAAGTATAGTTTGTGCAGCTACATCCTGGCATCTCATGGTCACTTGCGAACCAATTCATGAGCCTGCGACATTCAAGCATATGGTCAGTAAAGGGTCAATACTTGCACCTTACCAATGACTAGAGCGCACTACCACACTAGTCATTGGTAAGGTGCCACTCTCTAGTAGGTGCACCTTATCAACAACGAGAGTATGGCAAAGGGTAGCGGACGACAGCGTCACCACTACATCATAAGTGCATCCAACTTACAGTTTATTTTCAAAAATGTCAAGATGCACTTACCACATGCAAGACCATTGAACGTTACATTTTCAATAAGTGGTTATAAGACTCTAAAGGAGACTGCAAGATACACCTGTGCTCCTTTTAAGATTTGGTTGCTCTTTTCCATGACCCTCAATAGACCCGGACAACCCAAAAACCAGCAGTACCTACATGGGTCAACCCCATGATAAACTTTCACTGACTGTCAAACTTTTCCTAAACTTTCTCTCTCATGGAAACAACATTGAGACTAGTTTGAGACATGCATCTACTTTGAGACAATTTTGAGAGAATACATGTCTTTCCCATTTTTTGCTTAACGTTACAGCATCATGATGCACATGTAACATTTTATAGACTTAACACAAATATCACATTTTATTGTAAACTGCGGAGCAGAGTGTGAACCAACCCTCGGCCGGTAACCGAAGGGGGAGGAACTCCTGGGTGAACCATGCAGCACAATGATCGATAGTTTGATACATCCCTCTATATAACTATAAATATAAAAACCCACACACAAGCATCATTGGACCATTAGTATCCAATCTTCCCTTATGTTCCTTGGCTCTGTGGCACTAACAACTTTCAGGATTTGTGGTTGCAATAAAGAGACCATAGATTCAAGGTAATTTGCTCCACAATGAGGTGAGACCCAGAGTGCTCGCACACGGCTTGCTACATTGCCAGATCAGTTAACCTATTCATCGTTCAAAAACAAACAAGCCTGACCGTCAGCTTTTATCAGCACTTTATTTCATAACCTTGGTGCAGAAATGAGAGCCTCTCCGAGTGGTTTATAGGGGGACCGTGTTGAATGCTGGGAGATGGTAGCCTGCTGGAGCAGCAATCACTCTGATCTACAGCAATCTATTGATCCTGTGAGCTTGTCCAATCAATACAAAAGAAAAGACTAGGGGAAACAACATTAGAGGAGAAAATAGCCTATTTAAGGAGGCTGAAGAGAGGAGGAAAGGGGCTGCATACACATTTTAAGAAAGGTACTGTATGTGGATTCTGCACACACACTTAGGTCTAGATGAAAGGAAATGCATTTTTCCACTGAGACCAATAGAGGAGCTCTGTATTATTTCCTTGGCAGAGTCAAGAATGTAATGAGAAAACTAGCAGAGAGAAGGAGAAAAAGCAGTGAAAGGGGCTGCTTGGGATGAGATATGAGATGAGGCAATGAAGCACAGACGGCACGCTGCAATTGAGTCGTCTGAGTTAGGTGGACATTTCAAAATGTCTTACTTCTCTGGCTGGAAAAGAGTCGGGCCTGTCAGCCCTTCACACAGATCTCTGCATACAAAAGGAGGATGTTAGAGGGGAGAAAAGTGTAAAAAAAAAAAAAACGAGACAGTAATGTAAAATCACAGGTTCGGCTAACACAGCAGCCTGTGCTCCTATTAACTGTCATGTGTTATGTTAGCGTAACCTGAAGTGACAAAAAGATCCCTGTCTTCTTCTTTCACCGGGAAAGGAACAGTGGAGCATGTTTAAATTGTAACTGACAGATCCTGAAGATGGATATTAAACCGGTGAGAAGAAACAAGGGAGGAAGTTTCTATTCAGGGTGATCAGACGACAGAGACGCACACAATCTATGCTTGAAAAAGATCCAGATAAATTATCCTTTCAGCTGAACCAAACCCTGACCTCTGGAAAAACAAAACAAAAATATGAATGGGTTTATTGTCTATACTACTGCTTTACACACAATAGAAATCTCTGCATAAGAAATTATCCACAAAAGATTTTAGATTTTAAAAAGAAAATAGAAGAACCTTTCTTTGTGAAACCTCAACTAAGAGTGTTGATGATATCTGTAGTGGTTTAGGAGATAAAACAACTGAAATTCATTAATAAATAAAAAAAATGTTTATAAGAATCTTTACAACTGAAATGATTTCTGCACATAAAACCCAAATAGTCTTAATTTAACCAAATAGGTGGATTTTTTTTTTGTGATTTGGATTAAAAAAAATCTCTACAAACTTCAAACAGCTGTAACTGTCTATATAAGTTTCATATTTAGATTAAAAAAATATTTTTGTCATGGAATTAATACAGGTCATGAATAATTAATAAAATTAATCTATTTTTAATCAAACTGCTTTGAAAAAATCTCATTTTGAGGACACTTTGGGACATTAAAAGATTAAAATACAAATTTGAAAGTGCCTTTATTAAGTTCCTTATATAACAGACTTTCAACCTTTACTTTTACACCAGCAAATTTTTTTTTTTTCCAACTGCGAACAATTAGGGAAAAAAACAAAAACATCTGATCCAGAGTGCTCTATTTTAATACATTAAAAACAGGGATACTTTTCTGCTCAATCAAAAAAAAAAGAAAAAAAATGACCACAAATTTCTTACTAAAGCCATAATCTTCATAATATATTCATTGACTGTGTATTTGTTAACTCTTGTCTGGGGCTCCCTTAGAGAAGAGACTTAAAATCTCAATGAACCCCCCCAACCCCCGGGTTAAATAAAGGTTTTAAAAAAATACATATTTTGACACTCCTTTATGTACAGTTAACCATCCGATGCAAACACTTCATCGGGCTTCATCCCTTACATAATAGGCAAGGAAAGTTTATTTGTAAAGCACATTTCATATACAAAGACAATTTTAAGTGCTTCACATACAGGATTAAAAGAAACAATCAGACAAATTTTAAAAACAAGCATGTAAACTTTTGAATACATACTAGTCAAATGCAGCTAAGAACAGCTATAATAGATTATTTCAGAACTACAAAGTTGCACATTACTGACACAGTAGTGATGTGGCATGCACCGCACCATCACACCAAGATATGCATGTACTAAAAGCGATGCAAGACATGTTTAAATTGAGATTAAATAAAAACGTTCATATACGAGTAAACAGTTAGACCTTTGTTTAATATTTGAGTACACAACAGTAGCTATAGATTAGACACATTTGGTCCGCCTAAAGTGAACCAGAGTTTGTTTCCTCTGATATCTGGAACAAAATTTCAGTCTGAATATATCCAAGACAAACCTGGTGCGAAACTAGGAACCACTCTCTGACCTGTCTTTCAAGGTGGTCTTGGTTTGTTTCCAATCGGAATGAACTCGCGTTTCAGGAGCGGAATGACTGAACCAAAATGGCCATCGTAGCCAGGAGTCAAGTGATGTAGACAAAGTAGAAATTAAAGTGTAACAAAACCTTAAGTCACCTTTTTTTGTCTGTTGACCTCTATAAATGTGGTGTGATAAACACTATAAATTTGGCTTTAATAGTCAAAATTTTTGATAAATTAAAATAAATGTGTTTAATTCTTGAAAATAAAGTCAAAAACCATCTGTGTGCTGCCCCTTAGAGGTTGAATTGATGTATTACAGGTGAATTTTGTGATTGGTCAAACCATTAAAGTCCAACATCATGATCTTCAACTCCAGTAATGGCTACAGTTCCGTCCCCCCCTTTCATTTATATTTTCTATTAAATCCTTAATGAATTCCTTTGAACAAATTATTTTTACCACAAGACAAGACAACTTAAAATAAAAAAAAATGATTACAAAAATATCTATCTTATCTTTATAAGAAATTAAAATAATCATGTCTACCCTAAAGCCAAAATAAAGAAACAGGTCACCACAAATCTAAGATTTATAGACCTAGAAGCAAGTTTTATGAAACAACACTCCTTTTGAGTGTACTCTAAGAAAAGTTTTTTTCTGATCTGTACAAAAATTGTTGTTCATTTTAACTTTTTAGAATTCTTTTCCTCTGGTCAAACAGTTAGCAGTCCAGAGAAACTAGAGAAGCCTCTGATGTAGAACGATCTGTAGTTTAATTGATTTGGGGATTAAGTTAAAATCTGTAATTTTTTTAGATGTACATTTTTTTTTTATTCAAATATTAAGCAGCTTTCTGTATAAAAAAATCAGATTGTAGTGTCTCTTATATACCTCTTTATTTGGTGATTTTTAAAGTATTTTAGTTTTCTTTTGTATCAGTATTAATACTGCACTTAATTTTCCGCTTGAGCCATGTTTGTTTATGAAATCTTTAACAGTTTAATCTTGTGTGGCTGCCCCTTATATAAACAATTTACTTTTTCCTGTTGACTTGTCTCATTAGACTTGAAAATATCAGATATGGTTTGCAGATGAATCGAGTTTTTTTATTGTACACCTGAAGGGACGAAGGTACTTCAGGGTACACAGGGGAGTTTTCTCTCAGTTTAGTGTTTCTGTGGCAGGAATAAAATCCATCCCAACTATTTTGTTTCTTTTTATTCTGTTTGAGGGTCTGCACCACATATCACTCATTTTATCTAAGCTGCACTTTTACGGCTACTTAAGGATCCCCACTGCCAAAATTAAATTTTCAGGCTGAGACAAACTGGCCGATGCAAAAAAGCTTTATTCCTAAATGTGTATTTTAACCTCCTACTGTTTTGTGGAGGAGAAAGCCTGCCTACTCTTCACAGAGGCAGAAATTATTCCTCGCCACTTTAAATGTGCTCTCGATTGTCCTGCTGCTCAGTTGCACAAATGAATTTAAACAGAGCAGTTTTCATCGTAGGCCTGAATAATTGAGGCTGATGTATAATTAAAAGTGCCATACTTAAAATCAAAACAAAGAATCCCTGTTACATGGGGTACTGATGCGACCAAGAATGTGCGGGAGCATCTCACCAAAGTAACACACTATGAAATCCTATCCAGCATGCTTTTTTGTTGAGGAGGAGGTTGTCAGTTCCAGTTTACCCGCGTTGCTCTGTTGGTTTAAGCCGCAGTGTGAGCAAGAAATCAAGGTTCTCCATCTGTGCTGGTCTGAATTTTTGGCTGAGCATTTTTGAAGCTTGGGAGTTTGAGCATATTTAGGAATGCGACAATATGATTCTGCACAAAATCAGATATTAAACATTGAATTCTATCAGAAATCAACCAGAACAAATCTTAAAGTCCTACCCCAACTATATTTTTTTTATATTTGATAATTGTTCCTAGTGGTCTTTTTTCATGCTAATGCTGTTTTTAGCCAAAATCAAGAAGCCTGTTTCATCTTTAAGATTATTATTTATTTTCTGCAGCTCATTTGAAATACAAAAATACCATTTTGTGTTGTGGAAGCAAAAGTTAGCTCTGTTAATTTCCCATCAGCCCTTTGTTTACACTCTCTCCCATTAGCTTATAGCGTTTCACAACCCTAAGCTAACATTAGCATAGCAAAAAAAAAAAAAAAAAAGCAAGCAATATTGAAGTTACCCTGCTATAAAGTCTTGAGCCAGACACCAGCTCAGACGAGGAAAATCAAGACACTAATAGCTCAATTAGTCTGCCAGAGGATACTTCATAACGTGTACGGAAACGACTTTGGCACGCCCATTTCAGTAGCTGCGACTTTAGTTTTCAAGCATCCAGTTTTCATCTGCTCCTGATCCAACGTGATTTGAATTAAGAGGTACAAAGGAACTCAATTTTAATCTTAATTTTATTATTTTATATAGTTCCTCTATTATGAGAAAAATGCTACAATGACATGTTATTGTAGTGTTAACAATAAGAAGATGATTTTCATAGTTGGGTCTTAAATGCCACAAAAACACTTACTCTTTCAAAACTCCCACAATCTAACCTCATTGACTGTTTTGTCCACTTTGAAGCCCGTGCAGAATTTCTCATGTTCTATAGACCATTTGTTACAGTTATGTAAAGTATTTATGTAATAATTAGGACAAATTAAGAGCAAGAGACCACACAAGTGTGACGTCCCCCCATAGGAAATGGCTAACTTTTAGCTCCAAAAAATGGAGTTCTTTCAGCTGCCTTTTTTATGCTGTATGGACACTGCCATGCTGGAGCCAGACTATATCAGAAAGCCATGATTGGTCTAAAGCTACGTTCACACCGGCCTCTTCAACACACATTCAAGCAACCATTTTCAATGAAAACACATGGGCTCCCGCTTTCAGAACTCTTAGTTTTACACATCGCTATGCAAGTTTCTACGACCGTTTTCAACACACGACCACTGAACACGTTGAAAGTTAAACCAGTTGAACTTTGACCAATCAGGGACTCTGATTTGGTTGTGTGGCATAGTTTACAGAAGTGCCAACTATTTGAAAATTTATCAAAATGGAGGAGAAATTGTTATTATTGCGTTTTGTTTTCTAACAGAAATATACAACACTAAGGCCAAAGCCAAATTCCCCCCTATATGGCTTCTCCCTACTCCTCCAATTGTAGGGGCATTTAAAGGTGTAGCGGTGTCTGAACAAAATACCCCTCTGGGGTTATTTATCGTGAGGAATGAACATTATATACACTTAAAATTTTGATTTTGCATGGTATATAATGAAAAATGTATGTTACAAGTATTAAACTTGTAATCGTACAGCTGCTTTCCATTTTCCGTGATCTCCACAGGATGTGGGAGAGGTTTTGTTGGTGTCTTTCCTGACCCCTTCAGACTGTTCCAGCACCTCATATAGTTTATTTCCCAGGAGGGAGAAATCCATTTGAAATTTGGGTTTTGTGCACACATATTTCAGTTTATAGACAGGCGATTAGTCAGACAAATGCGTACGCTGTGCTAAAAAAAGGTAAATTTATTTCAAGGTGAATATTGGGTGAGAACAACTGAGCAGGTTCAAAGGTGAAATAGAGGTTCTTGTTTCATTTAGGTTTTTTTTATTCAGACATTTATAAATTTGGAACAGAGGGCTTTAGAGGAGGACTGCAATTAATGATGCAGTAGAAAAGTATTTTTTTATGTACACCAATTCATTAAGGAGCATTTAATAAAAAACATGAATGTTTGACATGGACTTGACCCTGCAAAAAGAAAAAGGAAAGAAATCCTTCAAGCAGTCCTTAGTACACTTTTTTGTTTTTAGGGTCAGAATTAGTATTTTTTTTGATAATTTTTCCAAGCAAATGTGTCAGAGGACATCAGGAAATTGTTGAAGACTGTTTGAAAAGAAACAAGAAAAATCCAAAAAATAATGACCCACCCTAATTTTGTAATGATAGAAAGTTGTTCTTCTTGTATTTATTTATTTTTTCTGAAAAAGAGACAAAATAGCTTACTCATATTAAACAATTTAGAAGCTACCAGCAACGTCCAACATTTTTTTTCTTTTAAACATTGGAAATTATAGATAGTGTGGATAGTATCCATATGTATATCGATCATATATTACCTTTGGCACACTAAAAACCAAATAATTAAATATTCCTTATTTTTCTGAGTTTTTCCTACCCAGACGTAAAACGTCTTGATGTCATCCTAGAACCCTCGGCAGTGTGTCTTCGTTTTTTCCACGAAAATCAAATAAACATCCAATTTTTTTCAAAGATGGATGCACATTCTATACATCTACCCTCAGTAGCCTCAGCCATTGCTACACTGGTTCACAACATAAATACACTTGCACACCCTGAATCTGTAATGGTATCAGTATCAACTGATCAGAAGTTAAGAACCAGATAATGATAAGTTAGGTAAAAACATTGAAATATTAAAAGTAATGCAGACCATAGGTTGGATTATAAAAGTTTGCTCCCTTTCAGGAAATCTAAAATGTTAAATTTTGTATAAGAGTAACATTTAAATTAGTGATTTTGAACGTTTATGCATTTTGCATTCAATTTTTGACTAATTATCCTGTATGATGTATCTTTCTAGATTCAGATTTTTGTTTGTCTTATTTTTTTTATAATTTTTGCTTTGATTGTTAAAAATAAACCCTTTCTAATTCAATGAATAAATTCAGCCGTCAGTGGGTTAAAATTGTGTCCAATGTAACGCTATAATATTATAGTAAATGTATTGCTCTGACTCTCAAAAAGCACAAATATAACAAGTCTTTTGTCATTTCTGTTCAACTATAACGGTAATTTCACTTTTTCCCCATTTGAATGTGGATTAAAGCGAGTAACATATGGGAGCTGAGTTTGTTTAATCTAAACATAATTTAGAAAATGTGGTTGAATTTAGGGGGAAAAAAAGGAATAAGGTAATTAGATGCAGTTCAGCACTGATTGCCCATGAGCAGCTGATGTTAGTGCCTTGCTCAATGACGCATGCGGTTGGCAGCTCGTTCAAAAAGAAAAAAAAAAAAAGAAAGCTCCCGGGGTGGCAAATCATTTAACATGCTTTCCTGGCAGCTCCCCTGTAAATTGCACAATAGTTTTCCAGTTTCACTCTGGCCTCATTTTTCATAATTCATTAAGGCTGAAAAGCTAGAAAATCACTCCAATTCTTAACTTTTTTTCACAAAAACAACAAAAATAGCATGAAGCATGGAAGACGGTGGATATTTAAATTGTATAAAGATCTCAGTGCATCCAAATAAAGTCTGCCAGTTTATGAGGCAGATAATTAGTTCAGCAGAACTCCATTTGTCTGCTTGTGTTGTGGCTATTAGGATATTTCTGACAGTATTTTTTTTCCAGTGCGATACAGAGAGAAAGACTCTTCTCTACACTCATCGGAAGTCTGTGAAGTAAAGCAGTTCTGATGACATTTAGACACCAGTTGAGAAATGCATTGGCACTAACCTTTTATTCCAGAGCAAATGCATTAATCGTATTTGCATAACCTGTACATTGGTGAAGCCGGACAGCTACAGCATCAAATCATACATAGCTAATTTGACTCTAATCATGTCTGCACAAAAATTGAAACAGCAAAAACAAAATTACAAGAATAACATTGGCTCATTTGCAGGCATGGCTCTCAGTCTCTCAGGTGTCACTGCTGATTTAGCCAGTACTTTTACCAGCAAGGCTCGAGTGTGTGTGTGTTTTACTGTATTTATGAAGAAAAGTTCATAAAAAAGTCACAGGCATGCTGTGCGCTCCTCTTTTCTTCACACTTCATTTCAGCTTAGCAGAGAAAAGGCTCTCAGATGTGATTCTGTTTTAAAAAGGCCATTTATTTTTAATTTACAATGATTGCTTTTAAAAGAAAGAAAAAAAATGGAGAAAATTAAATACTTAGTTTTCTTTCATAAGAGGACAGGCTGTCCACAGGTGGAAAATGGGCAAACCTGTATGAGGCACACAGGTGGTCCCCACAAAATATTAAGGTCGTAGACCCCTTAGTACACCCGCACATTTTTTCCCCCCACAGGCATGCTGCGGGCGACAGGTCGTACCGAAATCTTATACAACACAGAAGGAAGAGAGGGTGAGATGAAGAGAGACCCAGGCATGCAGTATAGATCTTTTTCATAAATCTACATGCATTTTAAAGTCATTTTAAAGATAAGCATCAAAAGCAGAATTCAGAAAACATAAAAAAAATCTAGAAATGAAAATATATACAATCAAAAATCATCAAAACAGAAGTAACTTCCAAAAAAAAGTAAAATGTTAGAAAAACTAAGCAGAATGAGAAACTGAAAACAGTAGAAACATGGGGACTTTGGTGATCAGATGACAACAATCAGTATCAATTCATACTAAACAACTTTCAGCTAAAATGAAAGACAAATGTCATCTTCCAACACCAGTACCTACCTTTTCTGGTTTCTCAATTACTTTTTTTTTTTTTTTTTAATGTCATTCCTGATGCATTTCCCAAATATTCTTCTATTCACTTAAAAATGTGCTGCTTTTACAAATTCAAGGAAGCTGCTTTTTCTTTTTCTTTTTAGCTTCCAATTTGCTCCAAAAAAAAGTCTAAATAAAAAAAATATCTTCAATTTCTGCTATTTTCCTCTGCAGTGAAATTTTGGTTGAGATCTTGATTATAAAACATGTTGAGATGATGGTTTGGACAGCAATTGTTACAATTATTTAATTTCCGGTTTGTTTTTTATTGGCGATTTTATTTCTGAGGTAATAAACAAAGAAATTATTTCAAAAGAAAATTGGACATTTTGTGATATCACTCAAAACAACCTGTTCTTGAATGGGGGAAAAATGCATTGAAGAACCCAAGAAGTCAATGACGACGTCTGACAAAAACACCAGCAGTTAATGCTGTTGCTTTACAAACTGTGGGTTTGAGAGATGGCTGAATTTCTAAAATTCTAATAAATGTAACTCTAAGAAACACAGAGGAACGGCGGCTGGGAAAAGCAGAGGAGGGTGATGGTCTGGTTTGACAGATGGACTAACAAAGCACAGAGGGAGAGACGAGCCTATTTATACACAGAAACACCAAGAACCTAAGATAGGGAAAAACTAAACAAAAAAAAAAGTTATGACACACACAGAGAAACTATGCTGTCAGGACTCAAGCAAACACCTCAGCACAAACTTAGGAAGTTACAAAAGGAAGAATCAAAACCAAGAAAAACACCATTTGAATCAAAATCTAAATATAAAAATAACCTCCTTAGGATATGACTCCAAAATAAAATGAAAGTAAAACCACAAATCATGACAATTCCTGAACCATAAAGTAGGAAATTATACCATCTGGATCATGTTTGTGCCACTAAAATCCACCCAGACCTTCATTAATGTGCAGATTGATATATCCAATTGACACTAATGTACCATCACACCATCATATATGCTGTTTTTTTTTTTTTTTTGTTCAGAATGTGATTAAGCTTTTCACATTGTTCACAATTAGTCCTTATCTGGGGTTGATTTCCTCATTCTGGACATTAACCTGACCCTTTTTTTCCCACTTCCTGTTTAAAACAGCTTAAATTCCACAGCCTTTCAAATCACAGGTTGCCAGCAGTTGATGCGGAAGTCTGCCTTTGTGTGAAAATCCTTCAATTTCAGACTCATAGCAGTAAAAAAAATAAAAAAGCTTAAAGAGAGTGTCACGATTCAGCCTTGATGCATCTACGTGTGAAGTGATAGTTTCCTCAAGCATGTTTCATATTACTCAAAGGGTGAAAACATAGTAAATACAAAGTTCAACCAAAAAGTGATAACATGTCAGCGTTTAGATTTCATCTTTTAAAAGGAGCTAATATTTCTACTAAGACAGTACCATGAACTTTCCTGATCAGCTTAGATGAAGTGATGTCAGATGTGGGATAAGACATTGTGGGATGCTCTCTCTATTGAAAAAATCTGGCATAAAACACTTTTATTATAACGTTGAAGGAGATGAGTGAGTGCCATTAACTGTACATGAGAACTTTACTGAATGCCCCCAACCCCTAGTTTTCCAAATATTCTAAAGTACCCACTGACTCTAAAAAAATGCAATCCCATAGACTTTTATTAAGAATAAACAGCCATTACTGAGTCATTGTCTCTGTCAGAATAACTGTTCTAGCTCTGGTATCTTCTATAACACGTTCTTGATGATCCTCTTTTCTCTACATGTTTTACTGATAATTTCTGGCTCCAACATCACAGTTGTGACTGAATTTATTTTGTTGAATTCAGAAAATAAGCCATTCTCTATGGGTGACATCACACTCTGTCGAATTCTCAAACAGTTGATAGCAGCATTTCTGTTACACATTTGTAAAACTATCAAAATTCTAGAAATGTAGTAAAAAAAAAAAAAAAAATTACCTCATTTTAATTCAATCATACTCATGGGAATAAACACAGACCAACTCAATCAATCAGTCATTCAAAAACATGGCGACATGTGAACAATACTTTGATTTACAGCAGATACATTCAAATTTCTGCCATAGTACTAGAGCTCGTCATCTATCAAAAGAGACGTCAGCATCTCATAAAGGTCATGGAGCAGGAAGCTACGTGGGAGTGACTATGGATGAAAATTTTTGGAATATTGTGGTTGATTTTACAGAGGAGCTGTGGATCCAGTTCTTCTGTGCAGAGCCCAAAGGATGCAGCAATGCAATCAGAAATGGTCACATGACTCATTTATTGTGAAAAAACTATTTCCATTGTAGTTTTGTAAAATACAACGATGATACGCGTCAACCCCTTCTTTCTAGTGCAAAAACTTTTCAAAAATGCGATTTTTTTTTCCAAAATTGTAGTGTTTCCATTTGACAAATTTACTATTGCAAATCCAACTTGTGTAATTTCATAGTTAATGGAAACACAATAATAAATAATAAAAACTCATTGTGTTTACAAAAGATTTCAGTCCTAAAATAAAAATGTGTGATTTTCTTATTTTACCACGTAAAAAAAAAAAAAATCATTCCATTTGCTATCATTCTTGAATGAGATCATACTTGTTTTGCGCTGATGTTGGACAAAGAATTGAATACAGATCAATCTTGACATCATCTGCCTTCTATTTGGAAAAGAAACAGTGTTGTAGCCATCAATAAAAAGAAAAGTCAAACGACTTTCAACTAAAATATATCTTAATGTTAGTTTTACCCATCTACATCTATTTACATATTAAGGTTTAATTTGCTAAGTTAAAAATAATTTAGGAGACCAAAGATCATCTAATGATCTTGTTATGACTTGAATGGTTTATATTGAAACAATGCTGACTCATCAGTCCTCCCCAGAAACAATGTTTGTGGTTCCTCTGACTTATTTAAACTTAAATCACATATTGTAGAAAAGTTGCTGGGTGCAGCTCAGAGCAGCAGTTTGTGGACCATATCATTGGCTCCATGCATAATCGACTTCTGCTCATTGTGACAAACTTCTTTGAATTAGAAAAGATGAATATGACTCACTAGCAGGAAAAGTGCTTGTTGAGGTAATGACCTTCATTACTGGGCTCTGTTTGCTCAATTCTCTTTTTGAAAACAAACAATCAGGAATAATCACAACTAAATCCCTGTTGACAATGAGGACATTTTATGTGGAGCTCATTGATTGATTTTTATATTACTTATAGATGCACTGGAGAAAAAAGTATTAGAGTAAAGCTAAATGGAATCGTGCACCAAATCAATCCTTTTATTTAGATACTATTTTTGTCACGTCATGCAAATTTTATGACAAATGTTTTCAATCAACTTTTTATTTTTTAGATTGTGGTGGAAGAAAATTAGTAATGTTTTGATAAAAATCAGTGCGTTTTTCCCTTTTTAAGTCATTTATTTTAGGACAATATTAGTTTAATCAGCCACATTTCCAATTTTTGGAATACTGCACATTATGTTTGCATTGTAAACCATGTTTTGCTTCAGTTTGACCTGATTGCAAACAGGCCCATAAGGGATGGATGAGATTTGACACAGAACAACCAGAATAATAGTGGGTGTGTGTCTGATGTAGTCTGGGGGCGGAGCTTGCAGCACAGATTCTTCCTGGAGGGGGCGGTCCACATCCTGCTGACGTCACCACGATAGGACCCGCTCGTTTTCGTGGGTGTCAAACACTCATCGTACCTTTATAGCCGTCGTCTCCTCACTAACCGCATTGTAGAATAATTCCATCTTATAAAGAAGTATAAAGTGTTGTAACTGATGTTGATATAGACGCTCAAAATTGGTCAGTGAAACATAAAATTTAAAAAGTAAACTATCCTGAATATGGAAGTTTCACCTATCTGAAACTCCACACATAACATGCACTCAGGGACCAAGTTAATGCTAGTTGGGTTGGTGCACACACACTACTACGAAACATCTGTGCAAGATCCCTGATAACATATTACAAACACACATTTTCAATTCCTTTGTTATTTTTGGGAGGTTTGTTTGGATGTATTATGTTAAATGTCTTGTTCTTTTGCTGACTTGTGTTTCCTTACCTTTTAGTTGTACTTCCTTGGTCAAAGGACCCAAGTTCTGATTTTGGTGGACTTTTGTACTGCCTGACCAAAAGTCAGTCGTTGAGCCCAAAGCAGAACAACCTGGCCCGGGGGAGGGGCCATGTACTATAAATTGTCATGTTCACTGTGGTTGGGGATGGTACTCTGTGATTTAAACATTTCCACTTTTTTATTTCAATCCGTTTTGCCTCACTTTTTTTTTTTTTTTAAAGTCTGCTCTCTATTATTTCCATTTTCTTTTTTGACTTTTTTTTTAAGGGATGATCTGATGGTGGGCTGCACGGTGGCGCAGTGGTTAGCGCTCTTGCCTCACAGCGAGAAGGCCCCGGTTCGAATCCTGGCTGGGACCTTTCTGTGTGGAGTTTGCATGTTCTCCCCGTGCATGCGTGGGTTTTCACCGGGGACTCCGGCTTCCTCCCACCGTCCAAAAACATGCTTCATAGGTTAATTGGTGACTCTAAATTGCCCCTAGGTGTGAATGTGAGAGTGAATGTGTGTGTGATTGAGGCCCTGCGACAGACTGGCGACCTGTCCAGGGTTAACCCCGCCTTCGCCCTTCAGTAGCTGGGATAGGCTCCGGCACCCCCGCGACCCCGAAAGGGAAGAAGCAGACAAGAAAATGGATGGATGGATGGATGATCTGATGGTTTGTCATTGTAAAACCCAAAACACATGCATTCCTTGATTTGAAATTGATCAAGATAATGTGTAAATGAGTCCACCATTTTCTCTGGCCAAAGATTTTTACTGAACAAAAAAGGATGGCTGCATGAAATAATTTTGTATTGTGTGTCAAAATATTACTGTGCGCAACTTATTAGACTCTAAAGTCCTCCTAGAGCTATACAATGGGATTACAGTAAATGAGTTAAGGCACGGGGGTTAATTTACCCTCATTTATCCATTCAGTCGGTTTAATTAACCCCTGACTTGGAGCGAACTGAGCCACAGCAACACTTCGAGAGGTCTTCGTCTTATACCAGTTAGTCATAAATGCTCTACAAATCATTTCTACCAAACACAGACTCCCTGAAATGTAAGAAAAGTCTTTAGTTTGATCTTTTCTATGCTTTTCTGTATAACAGCAAAAATAAAAGACCAACCGCAGTCGCCTGATACATCATGTGGCTACATGTCGGAGACTAATGACTAAAAGGCTTCACTAAAAACAGCAGAGAATCCCCCAGTGAAGAGTGTGGGATGAATATAAAAATGTTTGATCAATAGTAATTTTATTTGAGGCATGTTGATATACATGCTATTATAGATAAATGTTACATAAAAAAGGTTGATGGGAAATAAAGTAGAGCTGGATGAAAGTTTAAGAATTCAAATTGATTTTTTTTGTCCATTTTGATATTTTGACAAAGTAGCTGCAATGACTTACATTTTAAAATAATTGTGCAAACAAAAAGATTTTCATTTTTATTGCAACAGGATGTCAATGTTATTGGTTACTTGAAACATTTCCAATAAAAAGAAATCCTTTACTCTTTTTCCCTTTGATTTTAGGGGAAAAAATAAATAAGTCTGATATCATAGAAACAGCATGAGATTCAATTTGTGGTTTAGTAACTTTTTACTTGGCTTTATGTCCTCTGCTCTTCTGCTTGAATGCAGCTTCACACTCCATAGAGCCCGAGCCTTTGGGGCTTAGCATCTCCATGCTCATCCATCATCCTGAAAGCGAAAAAAAAAAATGGCGATTCATGCTTCCTTAGAACGGGAACCATGGCTTTGGCTGTCAGCCAATGGAGATTGATGGGCGGGGTTATGACAGGTCACCTGGGCCAGCACACAAGCCTGGCTCAGGAAGCATACGAGTCCCCTCCAGCTCCAGCTGGGGGCTAATATTACTCTCTTCCCCCTTATCGAGAGTCTGGAGAGGAATATATAGTGAGGTGGTTTGAGGCGCCAACATGTATGACCTGCTGGGGGTGAAAGCCCCTGTCAGAAGACTGATTCTTGTTAACAGCATTATAGTTTGAAGGCAGCAGACATGGTGGCAGCGGTGAAAGAATCGTGCAGACACCCACCACTGGGAGGATGACACATACAAGCACAAATACTGACGCTGCTGTTGCAGTACTGTAACTAAGCAACAGGAAGCCTCACACACTGACCACTGACACTGCATCGTGATAGAAATATGGGTTAGCGCCTCGTTCTCCTTCTCGGTCTCTTTCCAGTTTTTTTGTCAGACATAGCAGACGTGACTCTGTTCCAGACTCAAACACAGAGCTTCCTCTGCAGTTCTCTCTTTTTCACCTACTTCTGCTCTGCAATAGTATTATGCTTCTCCTCTTTCATCATTATTCTGCACCTCCCTCTCCTCTTTTTTGTAGTGTTCAACCCTTCTCTACACTACAGACACTTACAGCACCTCCGGCTCTCCAAATCCCCTCTGCTTATACAGTGTTTTACACCTCCTCTCCTGTTTCCTACCTGCTTCTTTAATGTTCTGTCTTCTTTCATATGGGTTTCAGCAGCAATCCCTTTTCCTTTGGCCTCTACAACACCTTATCTCTTTCCATATAATGCCCTCCTCATCCATCTTCATAGAGCGCCCCTCTTCTCTCACCTCTTCCTGTGTGGCTTAGGCCGCTGCCGCAGACAGGTGGGCATTTCACACACTATTTCTTCCCTTGTTTTGTCTTTCTGCCCAGTTCCAGCGGTCATCATTAATAACTCCAGCCCCTCTTGGTGCCTGTTCTCTATGTCTGGGCTGACATTTTCCTCCAGCTTGCTGGCAGTGCTGCCAACCTGAGAGCGGTTGGCGAACGGAAAAGTTAAGAGTAAAATCATCTCAGATTCACAAGTTACCAAATTCACCATGACGTTTCATTGGATGCTATGTAAAAAAGTTTAAATTTGCTTATAGACCCACTCTGATGAAAATGTTCTTTTTGGTGTTTTTGTTGATTTTTTTCATGATGTATATATAACTATTGAAATTGAGTTTGAAGATTTCTTTAATTAAAATGGTTGTGAATTGGGACCAGATAAGAAAAAAAAAAAAAAAGGAACAAGATATAATTGGTTCCCAGCTCAGCTCGATTCTGATGCATCCACTTTGAAGAGAAATAGTTCCATTAATATCTGAACTGGCTCAAATCCATACAGCTGGATAGCTCAGATATTGTTCGCCAATTTTGTTTCACCGTTAATGTTAGCTTTGGGTTGTGAGGGGTTATAAGCTAGTGGAACAGGGGGATGATGGGAAATGAGAGGGGGCTTACTTCTGCACCAAGATTTTCACCAACAACTTGTAGGGAAATTTCTATTGGACTAATCTGCAGAATTGCTTGAAACAGGGGTTCACTATCTGGCAATCTGCAGTCCGGATCAGGACCCAGATGTTGGGTCATGTGGACCCCGTCTCTGGGTACAAACTTGGCGCAAAACTAATATAACTGGCACCTCTGTTTTAAATATTGCAGCTCTTGTTGTCATAGTTGTCATATATGGACAGATGCATGTTTGTAAAGTTAATTTGGGGAGAAAAGAGCCCATGAGGAACCTGAAGAAGAGCCGTTAAAGGAGTCTTCCTCCAATGGAGACATTTTGTTTCCACGGACCAAACCGCTCTGCACAATATGTGGCGACAGATTCTTAGAGGTTTCACATAATCTCACAATAATAAAGTTACAATGGATTTGTGTTTATTATTATACTTAAATACCAGTTTTTGACGATTGTGTCTTTTTGTTTTTGCTTTATTTATTCATTATGTCACGAGGGGGGGGCGGTTAAGGTGAGCAATTACTTGGCTGCCACCTTCACCACCGCGGTCCAGATCAGTCAGGAGCAGGGCAAACAAACAACCTGCCGCGCCTGGTGCTCTTTTTAAAGTCACCAGGTGCGACAAGTTATCCACTTTCACACGATGACGTCCGTGAGTACAAAAAAAAAGTCCTTAAAAAGATATACTGAAAATATAATGTAGTGTAATATATTTAAAAATATATTACACTGAATATTTAGACTTTTCTTTTCCATAACTGGACCTCTGAATTTTAGTTGAAGACCCCTGACCTATAAGGGCTTTTTTACTTAGTGTAAAACTATGATTTAAAAAAAAAAAAAAACTGGAAACTCTTTTACAAAAGATCAAATGATTCAAGTTAAAGTAGCAATGTTTCATTTTAAATCCATCACTAAATATGATTGATGAATAATGATCCTTTTTTACATTTTAAAATATTTTGTCCAAGCGAAACACAAAAGTGAAGTCTCTATCCAAAAAATGAGAACCACAGAGTGAGCCACATATTTTTTTATTTCTGTGGGAAACATGTGACAGGTTACTTCCTTACCCGATGAAAACAAGAGTCACAATTCTTAAGGAAAAAAGGTGAAATTCTGACAGCGAGGATAATCGTATTGGTGCTCACACAGTGTAGGAGAGAATCAAGAGAAGATAAAGATGTTGCTTTAGATATAAAATTATTTTAATTAGTCAGAGCAGTCCCACTGGCCACAACACTGAGCTTCCCAGGAGCGCCGTTCTGCTCTGAAGTGTGAGAAACCCACGTCGTTTTAATCTTTTATTTTGTAAAAACTTAGCTGAGAAGATTCACTTTACAAACAATTGAGCCTAAATGTCTCAAGTTTTAAAATCCTTTTCTCCCTTAAATGTTCCTAAAACTGTAATAATATAAAGATCTAAGACTTACTTCATGTTGGACATGTGATAAAACTGTAAAAAAAATCTGTAGATCTCATTTATTTGTAATGTAAATCAATTCCAGCTCATACATTTAGAGAATCCCGTTTAGGGGCCAGCATCCTGTTTGGGATGAGGTTGGAATATTGGCAAGTACACGTCTTATACATGTTAGCCACGCACCTGTGCGGTGCTACGTTCTGTCTTTATGGACAGGCTTGATGTCTAATTTTGTCGAGGAAAGGGTAAATCTGGGAATTAACTTGGAATGGTGTGACTGCCTTGGAGGAGATCCAGTGAGTGAAGCCATAGACTTGAAAACAGGTTAGAGATTGGCAAAGTAACAGCTGGCAAGGACCGACTGAGGAGCAGCAGTGTGTTTATTAAAGGGGATGGACGGAGCTTTAACTGTGTGGCGAAAAAATAATTGAATTTATGATCACAGATTGTTTCTCCAGCAGGAAAACAGCCATCATGACTAAAATTAGAATTTGTGTTTAAGTCGACAGTGGGTCATAGATGGTAGGTTTACATGTAAGCATGTCTACACAAGTCCTGCTAGTTGGATTTTCTGAGTTTTTATTGAAAGCTTTCACCTTCTCTGCTGTGTTTGGATCACATACATAACTATGGAATCACGTTGCTTACCAAAAAACAATAAATTCCTCTTTTCCAAGATTCAAGTTAAATATCACTGTCATAAGCATTTTGCAATTGTGACATGCATGTTAACATTTTCTAAGATACGTAAAGAGCAAAGCCATATTGGAAAGGTTTGTACACAATGAGACATGGCTTAGCAGATACATTAAAATGAACAAAAAATGCTTAATTTTGGTCAGATTTTAAAAAGAAAAGACTAGGATCACCACAAAAACAAAACCCAGGTCGTGGTATTAATGTTTTTGAATGAAGTGCAGCAGAAGAACAAATTGTCAAACTTTGAGTAAATATGTTATTATATAGGAAATGCAATGCTTACCTGATGCAGGGTTGTGCTTTTATTAAAATCTACACACAAACTAATATTTACAGAAACTGTTAGACACTTTAGTCTGGGTTTATGAATGGTTGTGGGTGGCCGAGATGGCTGCAGGCTGTTTGCGAACCTTTTAGATCCAGACGGTATTCGCCTCTGAGCAGTTGGCTCAATTCAACTTTAATTTAATAAATTTATGAGATTAAAGTCATAAACTGACATAAAAGACAAACAAAAAAAACTAATTACTGAAGTAATTGGTGGCCCTAATACTCTGTCATACAAATTAACAAGTTTATAGTAAAGAAAAGTTTTACTTTAATTTTGAAAAAACTGAAGAAAAAGGAAATGTTGAGGATCAGGACCACACCATCCTGCAAAGGACTACAAATGTTTGCTTCTTCTTTTGCTTTGTTTGATGGTAGTTTACTCTCTAAGGTGAGAGGATGTAACATCATTTACTGACACCTTGTTAACTCGGTAAAGATTTTAACAGCAAAAGTGGCTACAGCCGACTGACATCTCAGAGTAAAACGCCCCCACTTCTCGCATTGCCCACATTTGAAAAATAAAAACAGAATGACTCCAAGCCAAATGGATGTCTATCACGTATTGTGGAAATTTCCATAGTCTCTAATGACAACAATACCAATTCTACAGTATTGCATTTAGGCAACAATCTTTTATTTTTTTAGGGAAACCTCTGTTGTTGAGGAAAACTTACATTTGTTTAATCAGAGATATATCTGCTGCTTTAAAAAAGGCAGAACGGTCCAGAAATGCTACCAGGAGCTGATCTTTTTTTAAATATGTATTTAAATTTTTTCAACAATTAATCACAAAGTTTGCAATCTTTAAAACAACGTACAAAAAATATTCAAGCTACAGGAGTAAATATGAATTAAATCAGTTGACTGTCGCCATGTTGGCCGCACAGAGGAAATAATATTTGTGCATGCGCAGAGTGATCGGGGAGCTGTCACAGATCAGGAAGCGACAGACTGATCTGATGGGTGTAATCTTTACTCTGGTGTGATACACATGCCCAACAGAAAAACTTCTCATTTTACAGATTTCTGCGGGATGAAGAAAGAAAACAACAATCGTCACAGTCAAACAAGAAGGGTGGCAGCCTTCACATGCCCACAGACTCTGTAGCAAAAATTTGATGTCTCAAGAGTGACACATATTTATGGATGGGTCCCGTTTGGGTTTTACGCTGTGCAAATCCATTACTTTTAAAAGGGTCCTGATTGGGACAGGTAAAAACATGTTTTCCAAAAACATGCAGCGTCAGACATTCCTGCAGAGCCAAAATGTATAAATGTTTGTTTCTCTGTCAAGTCTCCATTTCCTCACCTACACTATGAGGGTGGTGATTTATTTTTGCTTATTGTATTGCTGTAATATAAATGCTTGTTGAATGTGGACAATACATACACATTAATTTGTGCAACTCTTTTGGCGCGCAGACTGCAGCCTCTTCCTCACAGTCTTGTTGCTCTGTTTGTGTAGGTGTGTCTGAACCAAAGTCTGGTATCTCCGTAAGAAGAGACACCAGACTTTGGTTCTGATGTGCGACAGACTTTGCAGCCTTTTTCTTGCAGAGATTACTGTGGGAACTTATCAAATGCAGGAAGACGAGTGGACACAATGATCGACGGCAGAAATGCTCTTTGACTCCCAAAATGACGCAGACACTCTTAAGTCACATTCAAGCAAGAGGTTGATATGTTTGTGTCTGCAAACAAGATTTGTACATTTGTACAAACAATTGGCATGTGCGGCATTTATTTTTTTGCTGTTACATTAGGTTTTATGTGAAACTGTTTTAAAATCCTTAGTCTCGTCTGTGGGAGTTTTCAGCTCCTGCAGAGGTCCAACTCAGCAGTTCACAGGCTGGAGAGGTTTAAAGGCTCCCAGAATGCCCTGCTTCAGTGGCGGCAGAATTCCCCGGCCTTCCTCAGTTATCTGCCTAAGCTCTGGTGAATTCCCATCCCTGTAGTTTAGTTAGTGTTTGGTTTCCTCTTTGTTAGCGGTTAGTTGAGTTTTTTTTTTTTTAATTCATTGTATTTTTGAAGGCTTATTTTGTGTTATTTTTACTGGTGAAAAGCCTGAGAATGTATGATAATTCACATACATTGCCACACTTGGTCTTGTCCGAGTCCTTTTTTGTGTTACTTCCTTCACTTGTGCTGCCATTTGAATGCTCTTGGCTTCAAAGTTATCTTTATGTTACCCATTTTCTTCAGTTTATTCAGCAACGTAAAGACATAATTGTGGATATGAAAAAAAAACTGTTTTTCCTATAAAATTGATTTTTAATTTTTAGTTAAAAAAGGTTGGATATTTTCAGCTGTAAAAAAGGCACAGCTGCAAAAAAATGTTTTCCATTCTTCAGAAACCTTTTTCATGTGCTCAAAAGTGCTCTTTAACAGGAACAAATTTATCTTCACAAATGCTCTTCTACAGATGCAAATACAGTTAAAACTCTAGACTACCGACACAAATATTGAGCTCATTATCCAATCAGCACATTTCTCTTGTCAGCAGTCAATCACCAGATACTTCTGATTAATATTTTTCCACCCGTTTCTTCCTTGTGATTAATCTTTACTAGTAAAATTAGTTTCTGCCGTCAGTCCATTGTGTCTTCATGAGAAACATGCCAACATGACTACAGTGAACTGAACTGGAAACAGAGGTCGATACGCCAATAAAGCCAGACGGTAAATCGTTTGACAGTTATTGTTTCAAATGTCAGAGGAAACAAGCCCCAGAGTGCTTCAAGTCTCATGTTTGAAATTAAGCTTTGATATAACATCAGTTTGTTTGCAAAACAACTAAAAATCCTATTTTTATTCTGACTTTTTTTTCCTTTTTATATCATTTTTGTCTTCATCCCTTGGGAGAAAAAAAAAAAAGCTAAAATAAGGAGCTTGAATTTTCCATCTTTACTTTTTTTTTTTAATTCTGTGAAATTATCTCAACAATGGAATGGAGCACATCCAGTTTAATGAGAAAAGAACAAAGACTCGCTTTAAGATCAGGCGGACATTTCAGTCATCCTGATCAACTGAAATCCAGGAAACACCTTTTGTGTTAATTATTTCATTACATTGGTGTACAAACTCAATTTTCCTGTTTATTTTAAAAATGTAACAAATGACAAAAAAAAAAAGTAGCTTCGTAGAGATCACCATGCAATATTTCTTGCAGGTTCATCTACTGTAACCAAACATCTGATTGTGCAAACTAGTTTTCCTTCTGAAATTTTTATAATGCAATCTATAAAAGGTTTTATTCTGGCACAGTGTAGTGAAAACAAAAGTTAAATTTGAAAAATAAAGCACCACAATAAAATGTTTTCTCTGCCTAAAGCAATAACTTCCATTCAGAAACTGATGGTAAGGGAAATGAAAGGAAATACAATTTGAGGCTAAATGTTGAAAATGTAATAAATACGTATCAAAATTCATGCACATTCAATCTAAAACTCGTGAAATAAATGAAGAAACAACTGGGGAAAAAAGAAACACAATCTGGTAACAAAGCAGGTGACCTGAAAAGAGCAATCTGGAAACCAGACACTTAAATACATTCAGGGTCATTAACTTCAAATCGAGACAGCTGTGAATAATTAACTACCTGAATCAGGTGTGACTGACAGGTGAAAAACCTGAGAGCAGAACATGGCCAGACCCAAAAACCTGCACTAACTTTAGACTACGGAAAACAAAGGACGAAATTCTCAGACTTTAATGTATATGAATAAAATTTCATATACATTAACAGTCTGGTAGCCATAAAAATATTTGGCTACAGTTGTTTTCTACAGGTACAGTGGGTTTGGTTGTGAGCCTCAATGTTTTACATCACATGGTTAGTGCCTATTAACAGCTGTGAATGTATTTCAGCATATTTTAATATAAAAAATAAGTCTGTTTTACAAAAAAATATATATAGTTGTAGCAATAGCACTTTTTTTGTTCTTGCAATTTTTCTAAAGAAAAGCACAGGTGGGACATTAAAATGTTCACTTCTGCATTATTTTATATTTCTACCTTATTTTTTTAATCAGATTATACATTGTGTCCCTTCTATAGATGTGATTATAAGCTCAATTGGATTTGTCTAGTTTTGTGGCTGTCAGCTCTCATAGCTGCTGTACATCTGTATTATGCATTGTGGCAGATGGAGAGAAACGACTGGGACAACTAGACTCAGTCTGCCTGCACTTTAACACTGCATTTCCTACGGGGCGCAGAATGTAAAAGTTCAGCAAATAAAAATAAGCCCATTCAATATATATATATATATATATATATATATATATATATATATATTAGTTTTTCATCTGAATTTAGTAAAAAAAATGTGCTGTTTTAAATATCTAAAAGTGTGGAAATGAAAATGCTAAATAATAATTATATATGAATGTTAAATATATATTTAAATATTGAATCTCAGTAACAAATGTTAAATCTGAATATTAAATCTAAATGTTAAATTGAGGTTAAAACTTTACATTTTGAATGTAAAAAAACAATGTACTACAATACCAAAATCAATGTTTATTTCAAATAATATTGTTGAATCTAAAACAAAGTTTGAATGCAAAGGGTTGTGTTAATGTTAAGCATTAATGGTGAAGCTAAATGTTATATTTAAAAGTAAATGTTAATCTAAGTATTAAATATAAATCTACTTGATAAATCTAAATGTAAAATTTGTATTTAATTTTTATTTAAGTTTAAGTTAAAACTAAATCTAAATATAAAAAAGTTAAATTTACATGAAAATGTTAAATCTAAGAATAAATCACAATATTAAACCTGAATGTTAAATCGAAATGCTAAACTTAATTATAAGCGTTACATTAAATGTTACATCTAATGTTTGGAAAGTATAGTAATTTGGCAACTGAGTTAAGGACAAAGCAGACATAACACTGTGCATTCAAAATACCATCAATAAAATTGTCCATAACATACGCCGGCCTATACCACAACCCCACCGCCACCATGGGCCACAATCGACAACCTGATAACCAACAGAGGTGTGTTTCATTGCTGGAAGTACTGACACTGACCGGCTCTTTGAGTCTTCATTTATTTTTCTTCAAAAATCTATAATATTAAACTAAAAATTCACATATTTTGAACTTTCTGTTTGTTTTAAAATTTAATTAGTAGTAGTAGTTCACTTTCGGCTTATCCCTTTCGGGGTCGCCACAGCGTAACAGCACCCACTGTTTCGCATCAGTGATTTGGCAGAGTTTTTACGCCGGATGCCCTTCCTGACGCAACCCTGTACTTGAGGGGCACAGGGACCCAGTTAGGCAGCAACGTCAAGGGTGTTGCCTAAGGACCCAATCTGGGTGGAGATCAGTGGACAACCCTGGGAATCAAACCCAGGGCTCCTGAGTGCCAGCCCTTCACCTAGCCCACTGAGCCACCCAGCCCCTATTGTTTTAAAATTTAATTAAACGCATTTATTTATATTCAAGACATTCTATTTATTCAGTTTAAGTCCAAAGCTGCGTTCACACCCAACACAATTTGCATGTCAGGGGCATCACATTTTTAGTCAAGGTACAGACCTGATCTGAGGTCCTGCGGCACAATTTCATTACGGCATGTCTGTACGGCAGGAGAGCGTTTTGAACATCAGATGCGGCGTGTCAAGAGCGTTGACGTGTGGTTGTCGTGTCGCTTCACCCAATCAGGGACTCCACTTTGGGCATGGGACATTTCCAGTGACTGGATTAGATTAGTAGGTAGAAAACAAATCCAAAACGGCTGATTGATACGAGTATTCTCGTCCTTAAGGCTGCGGCCTCAACAAAAATATGTAAAACAGCGCAGAATTTACAACAGTAAGTAATGACTTGCTGTTTTTGCATGACCTTTTTAAAGTTATAAAACCGTTGTGGTTATGTATTTCAGAGAGCCCTGCGTTAACATAGCTCACCAGCGACCATTGATGACATCATTGAGTGGGTGTGCCGTCCGAATTTGAAGACACCATTTTTCTATAACTTGAAATGTAAATTGCCCACATCAAAATGACCCTAAGCGTACTTTTATATGTGGGGTAGAGCTCTAACACCACATAAAGGTCAGTTGATAGCCAAACATCAACAGTAGATGAGAATTCTTCGAAAACGATTTTCTTTCTAGGAACTCTGGGATTACTGCATTTTTCTATTGGCTTCCTTAAAATATTACAAGTCACAGAGGTTGTTGTTTTCTTGAAACCAAGCATACTAGGACAGGCTGAAGACAATAACATGAGCAAACACTGTGATTTATTGCCAACCTTTGATAGTCTAGTCCTAACATCATTTCCTGGTCTGGGCAACTATCTCCCCACGGCTACAACACCAAACACAATCATCAGCCCTTAGTAGTTCATATTTTAAAGCACCATATTCACTGTTGGTTGTGCACTTTCCACTAAATGACCTTAGCTTCCTTTCAAAAGAAGCTTTCCTGTTGCTGTGCTTGATTATATCATACAATTCTCCAAGATTCAGAGGAAGGAAAAGCAGTTATCTGATTGGTCATAAGTGATGCCAGACCCATGGATAATGTGTTTCTCCAAATCCAACCTAATTTCCGGCTGCACTGTTTGCCTCTGGCTCTACTTACCAAAAATCATTTGCTCTTCTCTGCGCACTCACTCATTCACAGAAACGTGGTCTATAGTTAGATTCTGAAGAAATATCGTCTTTTCTTTTATCAACTGTTTAACAATGATTGTACTTAAACAGGATCTTATTTCATTTCCTATCTCGCTCTTTTTTGTTCCACCTATGCCTGAAGCCTTTCTTTTTCCCCCGCTGCCAGTTTCACTTCCTCTCACCTCCCAGTACTTCACTCCGGGCCTGTTTGTCTTCACATGTCTTGCATATGTCTTAAACACTGAGCCCTCCTTCCAAGCCTCTTCCTTTAATTCTCGCTGTTCGGGCAGTAAGGTCAGGGAGGGATCTGTGTCTCCTGGCCCTTGTGAGGCAGTGTCCAGCTGGTGTAATTATGATGGATGGAGTAATTTCCAAAGGCGCCTTTTGCCAAGGGGGTTGAGCCCACCATGCTTTCTCTTAGCTTTAATGACTTTTTAATAGAGCTCACTCCCAAACCTGCGTCAAAGTGTGCCAGTAAGAGTCAACGACAAATCACAGCTGTTAAAGCAGGTAATGGCAAAAAAGCAGGACATGGTTGGACTGGCTTCTTCGAAAGCAACTACCGCTTTAGGCAACATGAACTCTGTAGATAACTATTAAGCTACATACACACTGGGCATTCTTGAACCCACTTTTAGCATAAGGTCATCACACTGGACTGTCCCTACCTTGGTACTAGTTGGAAGAGGCCTAATGCGAAATGCCAAAGTGGTGCAAATCTCACAAATCTTGCTCCAGGCTTTTTCTTTCACAGCTCTATTCCGATATATGAAAGACTTGGGCTGAATCTGAATTGCTTCCGTACCCCTACGTCTTCCCCCTTCACTGAATTCCCTCCCTAGCTCCTAAAAAACTATATAGTGTGGGACTATGTAGTCCCCTGGACTTAAAAAGAAATTCGGACATCATGCTCGCCACCTTATTTTTTTTTTTAATGGCGCATATGATGTCACCGGTTTCACAAAATGAGAAACCTAATCAATGCGAGCATTTCATGACATCTTTTTATGAATCCACTGTGTTTTGATAATGAAAATGTTGATGGTTAATTAAAAAAAATTTTTTTTTTTTCAGAAATTGTCAAAACACAATGCATTGTGGTCTATATTGGCTAATGGAGACTTCTAGAGCACTTGATTTTGGAATTGTAGATTCGGACAGCTTTACAAAATGGCAAAAGCACTAAATACCGACAGTTTAAACTTTGTGGACTTGTGACCGTTTGTGAACTTTAAGCACCTAGATTTTTCTTTTACTTTTATATTTTACATTCATTGTAAATTACTGTCAGCAAACTTTTATCTTTATCCTCATACTGGTGGACAGACGTGCAATACATGTCACTGCATATTATACTATGTATGTATATGTATGTGACAAATAAAATTTGAATGTGAAATAGTGCACTATATAGTAAACAGTGAAGGAATATGGACATAGTCATAGTGCCTTCAAATTTGGATGTTACTACCGCTTAATGACATCTCCTTAAGAAAAAAAAAAAAAAAGAAAAAAAAAAAACTTTCTGACTCCACTACAGCTTCAAATGTCCCCACATTTGTAACAATAGGAAGAAGTCATAGGGGTAGGATAGCAATTTTAATTTAGCCTTGATGTCATAATTCCATCTGGGAACAAACCGTAATCTTTAATTTCTCTTTAATTATCATTTTTCAAATTACCACTTCCGTGTCTTGAAAAGGAAGCTTTACCCTTACGTCATTACCAAACCCAAGCCCCTGACTTTAAACACATGTACACTGGCTATGCGTTTTGTATGCAGGGCCCAAACATAAAAATTAAATAACTTGCGTAGTGACTCATAAATTCAAGAGTTTTGAATGCAGAAGCCCAAAATTCACAGTTACACGTTTACATAGACTTTTCTTAGGAAGTGGTCTGTTGAACACGTGTTTCCGAACCAGGTGTTAAAGCATGACTCTGTTACTTGATACATAAAAGCAGTTTGAGAACATAAATCTGCAAAAATGATTTTCACCAAATCAGCTTAATTGTGGTCATTTTAATTAAAAAAAAAAACAAACAAAAACACATTTTCAATAAAGTCATTTAAGGTATTATTTAAACTTTAGCAAAAAATTTTTTCTAAAACTTAATTTCTGTAAACTTGATTTTACTAAATTAAGGTAGCATTTGATTGCACTGACAAACTGATACACTAAGATAGCACTCCAAAAATGTCTCTTTGTTTATAGCAAGTGTAAAGACCTCAAAAAGAGTTTTCACATTTTCTATCTAGACCTTTATTTACAGTTAACATTAACACAAATCCAATGAAGAATTACCTGAAAGACATAATTGTTGCTGTGCGTTAAATAAAAAAATAAAAATAAAAAAAACTTTCAAATGATTTCCTAGTGGTGTTAATATTTCCAAAGTACAAAAAACAGATTAATTACCATTGAAAATTAAAAGAGTAATAGATGACTGTAAAGAGCTGTTTCAAATGACCACTGCAGTGTACTTTTCCGTACTTTTCTTTGAAGAAAGAGCGGGATACAATGGGATTCTGGGTAAGGAGTCAATATCATGCAGTGTATGACAATAGCCGTATCAGTGGTAGGGTTTGAGTGCTGAGTTACTTATTTCAGGAAATCTAAGAAATATTGGGAAAATGGCAAAAACAAAATGAAAAAGCTGGTTATGTTTACACAAAGGTACTTTAAGTTGACCTTTTTAAGAATCCAAACTCCTATTAAGTTTTTTGGATTTATTTTTTATTCATTTTCTCGATGGGTAAAATATATTTTTCATTAATAACCTGTTCTCATGTGTGCGTAACTGCTCGGTTCCATACATATTCTGAATTTGCCCTTTGAAAGAAATAAAATGCATAACAGCATTGAAGTCAATATTGTGCTCAGTTGCTGATCATTCTTGGTATTTTCTCCATAGTAATCCTGCATTTATTGTTGCATTTAGCAATAAGACACAAACTAAAAATGTGTGAAAAATAAAACAAGTATATAAAAGCGAATGGATTTTAGTGAACTCAGGGGAGCTGTACAGTTACTTCCTCGACATTTTAAGAGAGGATGCAGAAGATTCTTTTTCTGCTTCTCCGGTTAGCTCTGTGATTTACTGCTGTGAGGAAAGAAATTCTTGCTTTGTTTCCATATTTTCAACAAACGTAATTATTTTTGATGTATTGCATCCGGAATCACTCGGTGATAAGGCTTCTAGAAGCTTTTTCCTTTTTCAGGTCCTCTTTTTACATAATTAAGATTATAGATATGATAACACTAACATCTATTTGTGTTATGTATGATTTATGCTTTGTCCATTTCTGCTTTCTTAGATCTGGTCTGCCTTTGTCTGTTGAGACTTACTGAGTTACTAAA
>NC_050514.1:29108164-29110732 GCF_002922805.2 Oryzias melastigma | reverse complement strand
TGCATGAATAAGGGCACCCAAACTTGACATACTGGTCTTTCATTTCTGCTTTTTTTCTTGCTCATTGCACAAACTAAGTTTATTAAATGCAGAGTTGACATTTTGTCAAAAAACATAAAATATTTCTAGTGTTATATGATAATCCTGTTAATTTCAATTATTTTTTCTGTTTAAAAAGCATTTTTGTAATAAGTCAATATTATGATTAATAGTGCATCTATAAAAACATAATTTCACCTAAAGTTCAGTTGTTATCTCAACTTTAGACTTGTCCATCAAACATTAGTATCTCAGAAGCTCAGTCCAGCATGGGGTAACATTTGGACTTTTGAGTTTTTTAGATCAACCTGAGCTTAAGGTGTGGACCTCCAGCTGGTGTTTTTTTTTATTTTTATTTTTTTTAAGTAACTGGACTGATAAGAGTTACCTGGACTGGTAAGGAGGGTGCCTGTCAGTTTAGGTCAATTAAGTTTGTTTGTATGTTGCAAACAAGTTTTCTCCAATATTTCTTCATGTTTCCAGCACTCATCTCACTCAAATTTAGTGACATCTTTTAAAGAAATTTTACAAGTATTTATGTACTGCAACACAATAAAGTTTCTGAAAAATGAGTCTCTGTTCTTGACTGTCTACACTTCAACATATTGACTGTTTCAGAAAATCTAATCATTTTACTTGAACCTTTAGAATATGAATTATTGTCATATACAATCAGGTTCCCTGAAGCTGCAATATGAATCATTGAATAATTACATTTTTAGAAAAAGGAATGATCAATATGAACTAGACATGTAAACATTTCATGTTCAAGAAAATGATGAATTACTTTCATAAACTCTTCACAGTTTATCAGAGGTCACTTGTTCTGTGAAGTACATCTAAAGATGAAGATACTTTATACTTTAGGGTTATGTACACTACCGTGTGGATATGGCGGAGTCCCAGAGTTCTGACATTAGATAACAGTCCTCGTAAGCTCACTTAGGATGCAACTGATACGTCTGAACTCTTCTAACATCAGCCCCAGTGGTGTGTTATAACCATTATGTACTTTTACCAACGGCGAGATTGTTTTCAAATCCTCAAAAATTAGACAATTGAGGGAAACAAGATATCTGTTAATTAAAAGGAGGAATCGTGGCTCAAGTGGCTCATGGGGCATAAAGTTAGCACGCGCCCCCTGTGCATGCATTGGTTTTCTCCAGGCACTGTGGCGCCCTCTCACAGTCTTAGCTTGGTGTGCATGTGCGTGTGTGTGTAAAGGACCCCGCCTTCGCCCAACAACACTTAGGTTGGCTCCAGCTAACCCTCAACCCCAAAATGGATTCAGCGACTTCTAAAGATAGATGAAAATTGGGAAACACCTGATTATCTCCAATATTCCATCAATGAGTCTGTGATTTAAACAACACGTTGCAGCAGTCAAACAAGCGGTTGCCATGGGTACGCAACACTTTACCGGGTCCCATACCTAACATGATTTTTGGTTCCATCCTTTCACGTACACATACTGATATACAGTGTGTACACAATAAATCCTATGGTTGGAACTATATGCTTTTAAGGAAAAAATCTTTTTGCTAATCCAATTTCTCATTATCATGATAACTGTTCTTATCGTAGAAATTATCTTGTTTACATGGAACTTTAAAACATAATATTCAACAAAGTAACACAGAAAAACCCTGATTATAACATATCTTCATAGATTCGTTTTTTGATAAAAATCAAGGCATCAGAGATAACTAACAAATTTTTTTTGTTAGTTGAATGAAACAAAACCACTGAAATGGCTAAGAAATTAAAAAAAAAAAGTATGAAAGTTGACAGCTTATAAAACTGTTTTTAATTCATTCATTTGCAGATCTTTCTGGGTCAGGTTGGTGTGACTGTGAGACCTCTCTTTGTAGACCTGCCTTTTAATAACATTGAGATAAAATAAAAATCAATCGTTGGCTTTCTGCATCTTATCAACCCTGCTCCGGGTCAAAATAAACAAGCTGGATCCATTTCTTACAGTCAGAATAATTAGCATGTTATTCATTTTGCACTATGAATAACTTTCACTAATTGTTGTAAAAAGTAGAGGTGGTGTTTTTGTGTTTTCACCTTAGGAGTCATAGACAATAAGAGTCCACACAGCAACGTTTAGCTGATAAATTGCTGTGAATTTGGACTTTCCTCCAAATGAACTTAATCAGAATCAAGACTGGTGGTAAAAAAAAGGCACAACTGCACAGACTGGATGAATCAACACCTTTAAGGTTTGCAAACCAAATACTGTAGTGCAGGGGTGTCAATCCCATAAGGGGCTAAAATCCAAAATACACCTTACAAACATTTATTGAACTCTCTAAAACTGCATTTCTAAAACCGTTACTTTTTAATATAATTATGAACTAGATATATAGCATTACCTGCGATAATGCTAGTGTGAATGCTGTAAGCTGAATTTGGCTGGTGAAGATGCTCGTGCTGACAGTTGAAATCACCGACGGTAATAGCTAAAAACGTTAAAGCCGATAGCTGAAAATGCTGAAGTTGATAGCCAGCTAAAATATTAGCTAA
>NC_050514.1:29105121-29107876 GCF_002922805.2 Oryzias melastigma | reverse complement strand
TTTCGAAATTACACTGTTTCCATTAAAACATAATTATGCAAATAACCATAAACCAGCTTACGGGATAAGTAATTAAAAAACATAGCAACGGATATGAAAAATACTGTGATTTACAGCAGATACATTCAAATTTCTGCCACGGCAGTAACGCTCATCATCATCCATCAAAGGAGATGTCAGCGTCTTATTCACGCCATGGAGCAGCAAGCTACATGGGAGTGGCTACGGATGAAGAGATGTTAGGAAGTTGTGGTTGGTGATTTTACAGAGGAGTTGTGGATCCAACACCTTATATTGCTATTTTTGTTGCACACTCTTGAATGATGCTCATTAAGACGTGCATGAGTTTTCAGAACTTTCTTTAATTTTTCTTGAACTTACAGCTCGGGACTCGCGACTTTCGCTATTACACGTGCGCCTTCAGTCATCTCCAACTCTCGCTCTGTCTCGCGCTAACACATCAAAAAAAACATCTAATTTCAGGACCCCTTCGCTGTCCACACTCTGCCTGAAAGTAAAATCCCTACGTTTTACACTGAAATAACATTAGGTTGCACGTGATCATCTGTGGTCCCCCACACTTTGCAAAACATGTCAACTTTGATACGCCTCAAAAACCACTTTCTCCAAGCACAAAAACCTTTTTTCAATAAGTGCAAGTATTTTTTTAATTGTCGTGTTTCCATTAGGCACATTTACTATCACAAAACTAATTTGTGCAATTTCATATTCAATAGAAATACAGCTTGTGATTTTGTGGCCTTGAAACAGACTGTTGATTTTGTCTAGAGTGTATTCTGCCCCCACCCAAATTTAGCTCTGTGACCCTGTGACCCCAAAAGGGATTTGGCAGGTTAAGGATATGGATAAGACATTTAAAAATGTAATTTATTGCAAAAAATAAGTTAACTAAAATTTAAAGAAAAGAAATAAAAAATAGTAAAAAGATAAAAACGTGCCACAATTATACTCTCATGCAAATCTATTGTATTTTAGGTCTTACTTGTGATTGAAAACAAAATTAAAACTGGTAAATAATGTTATGATTACCCCATTTTGAACCCTATTATCACTGAGATGACATCAGTATTCTGCTGTATAAAAATTAACTAGTGTTTCTGTCAACACTAGCTTCAGAAACACAGAAGACTATTAAATATTTAAAAAATTAATACACCTTTTCATAATTTGAAATATCAGTAAAAACTTGGTTGTTACCTGAATAAGCAAACGTATGTATGAACTGAACAGCAGTGAAATCATAAGTAATATGAAGTACCGTTAGTATCTAATTCAATGTTTTAAAAATGTATAAGTAGAACAAGAAATTCCTTTTAGTTGTCTAATAAATTCACAAAATACAATAAACTCTGTTGCTTTATGGCATTTTTACAGGTGCTGGTATTAGCTTGAATGAAGAGAACAAATTTGTATTTTTACCACCCCTCTAAGGTGTTGTTTTTTTTTTTTTTTTCGGTGATTACGTGGGTGGTAGTGACTCACATGATAGAGTGGTCGCCCACCAGTTCTACTGTTTTTCCATCTATGCTTTTCCAGTACACAGAGGAAAGAAAGTCTTTCACAGAAAATCCTTTGACTTATTAACAAACCAGAAAAGCTGCATTTTATTTCAATCAATTTGAATGCAAACAGTTGGGCCATAGAGAGACATATTGGATCGTTGCAGGATACAATTTGTGCATTTTTGTACAGAAAATATGCAGAAAACTTTATTTATAATGACATAATACCTTTTTTGGCAATCATTTTCTTTCCTTTTATTTATGGAACTGATTTACCTGAACCTCCATTGGCTATATAATAGTCCCCCTAACAGTCAAAACGGCAGGAATGACAGATTTACGGAAGTATTCGTTTAAAATACAGTAATCATAATATAAAAGCACCTCTAACCTGAATGAACCCCAGTGTGACCTAATCGCCCACTCCAACACTAACAAGGCTTACCTCACAGAACATTTGGAGATGAAGAATTCTCTTCTTTTAACCTTTACACAATACTTACAAGATCATTAATAAAAATAACAACTATATATTTTTTGATTGTGATCATTTTGAACTTTTTCTGACTATAGCAAGAAAGGTTAAACTCTTTTTGCAGCTAATCTATTTCAGACCTTTCAGCACATCCCAGTTTTTCCCCACTAAACACCTACTAAAACAGTTGTAGGCCTCCAGCTAATTTGAAGGAAAGCTGCCTCTTAGAGCACGAGGAAGGATTACGGGGAGTCGATTGTGGTTCAAAGTTTGATGGCAGCTCAACTTTGTGAACTTAACTCCGTCAAGGCCTAAATGTAGGCTAAAGAAAAGTGCAAACATGTTTGGAGCCAATACAAATTCCTGTCCCAGATGGGAAGTAATTTAATATTGTCTGGTAATGCACTGCAACACATTGATTTTGAGAAGTAAATGTAATTGTATTCCACTTACAGAAGTTCCTTAACTATTGACTGGCAGGAGCTTAGAAAGAAACTCAAATGATGCAGAGGAAAGACAAAGTGTTGTTTTCTTTCTCAATACATTGTGATAAGTTGGGGCACAAATTGTGTGTATTTTTTTTCTTTAAGACAAACCAAATAGAAGTAATTGGTTGCTTTTCAGATTTTTTTAAAAATGTGACATAAATGTGAAGTCCAGAGAATTCAAGACCTCAGGAGAGGGAATTGTAGTCTAGAGCAGTGGTCCCCAACCACCGGGCCGCGGCCCGGTACCGGGCCGCAGACCCATTGCCACC